>NW_026917512.1:0-25000 GCF_035046485.1 Aedes albopictus
GAAAATTGCCGAGATTCAGCTAAAAAAAATTTAGTGTGGAGATTGCTCTTGGATGATGCAAGTGAAAAGATGATCGTTGTTAAATATTGCGATGTACGACGTATTTTATGATAAGTCTTGAATTAGATAATCGCTCTTAAATGATGCGAAAAACAGGATCGCTCTTGGATGATGCGATGTTTAAGTAAGGATTGCTCTTAGATGATGTAGTAAAAAAATAGATAATCGCTCTTGGATGATGCGTAGTGTGCTCACAGATGATTCTGGGAATAGAAGATCGCTCTTGAATGATGCGAAAAGTCAACTATCGCTCTTGGATGATGCGAGGACTCAATCGCTCTTAAATGATACAAAAAGTAGATCGCTCTTGGATGATGCGGTGATATATGATTGCTCTTGGATGATGCGAAGTTTGTGATGGTCGCTCTTAAATGATGCGAGAAGTCAAGTATCGCTCTTGAATACTCGATTGCCCTTAAATGATGTGAGAAACAGATAACACCTGAATAATGGAAATATCGGATGACCGCTATTAAATGTTGCGAAAAGGTTATGCTCGCTCTGGATTGATGCGATACGTCAAATAAAATTTCCAATGATGCAAAAGTCGACGATAGTTTATTTGTTGAGGTGAAAGTAACCCATTGCATCTTGACGATGAGAAGATGTCGGTATTGGTTTTTGAATGGATTTGACCTTAGGTAGATGTCGAAATAAAGGAATCCTGATAGTATTGTGATGAAAATGATGAGTTGATAACTGTAGGATGATACGAGGACGCGTAATTGTATGCTATATGAAGAACAGTGATGCGATACAGGAAAAGTTCGTATAATCGGTGATATTGAAGTTCGAAGCACTGCAGTAAATGCGCGTGCTGAATCAAACGTCTACTCTGAATTCCAGAGCAAGATATTTCATGCATATTTTGATATAAAAATTCTACGATATGACAGACTTGTGTTCGCACTTTTGTTCGGCAGTTGTACTTTAATGCATGCACAAAATTGTGTAATGAAAAGGTATATTTTAGAAACTGTTCTTATCAAAACAACTGGATATACAAATATACGCAAATAATTACCGAAAAAAAACACTTATCTAAAAATTCTTTCCACTCATCGCTAACAATGATTGGGCAATCACTAGCTGGCAGTAGTAAGCGGTGTAGTAAGCAAACGGTATATAAATAAACTATGTGAGCTTCGTGTTTGACTAATTGATTACCTGCTGAATATTTGAATCAACCGTTAAAGATTTTCGGTGACGAACAAGTAGAGTGTAGCGTCTGTAACATGTGATAGCTGTTCAGTTATGTTTATGAACGTACAGTATTATAAACAAATAACAAGGCGTGCTGTTATCCGTAGTCAAATACATGAGTGTTTAACTTGAAGGGGTTGAAACATTTTCACTGCAATGAATACAAAAAAGGTAAAAAAAAAAGAAAATGATAATGTCTTAATGATTTGGTTTATAGTCTATAATATATGCAATAGACGAAGCGATAGGCATCTTCTGAATTATACAAATCAAAGTATCTTGTGAAAGCTGAGCTTAGTGCTAAAAATGTTTGTTAATGAAAAATTTCGTTAATGCCATTGACGACTTTGATGAAGATATGCTCACTTTGGCAGACCCATGTGGTGGTAATAAATTTGAGAAAAGAGCTGAATTAACGATTGCGAATGCTCTTTTAGGAAGCGGATGTGCTACGCATGTACCTGCATTCTAGTCTCCCTTAACAGTAAAAAAAAAATATGTCATGTCCGCTTATTGTGGGATTGGTGTTACCTCAAGTAAAAGGAAAGATAGTTAGTAAGCATTGGAAACTTATTATTTATAACTAGCTGTCCCGGCAAACTTTGTTTTGCCAAGATGTGGAAGTTTGACAACTGTTGAGGTCATTGCAGCAACGCACTCTAGATTGATTTAATTTTGATCATGCTGAATTTGTTCCCGGCTCATAAAAAATCAGTACTTTATCATTTTTTTTTTACTTTTCTAGTGGATTTGCGTAACTTTTTGTACATATAAACACAGCCAGCACGAATACGAATCAAACCATGCAAGACTCATGCTGATCGATCCACCCGTTCTTGAGTTTTGTTGCCTCAAAAGAACTTCAAACTCATTTTTATATATATAGATTATTGTTGAAAATAATCCACTATAGGATCAGATGGACTGATGTACCGGTTATGAAAAAGAACTCTCTTACGACAGCTAAACAGAAAAAAACGAGAATAAGATTTGTTGTTAGTGTTCGTTACTGGGAAATAAATGAAAACGAATTGATACAAAAAAAAAATTAATACCGCTGACAGAATTGTGAGAAATTGGGACAGAACAAGTAGAACACTAATAAAACGTATTTGAACCATTGGCTATACGTATCATTGGTATAAAGAAAATCGGGAAATGGTTCTAATCTTGCACTTACTGATTACGGGTGACATGTCTTTGTATACAGTAATAAGCTTTTAAACGTCGTGACAGTACTGCTGCAGTTGCAAAAAAAAACTAAGATTATGTGCAGATCTTTTTGCTCATTCCATAGTGGCTTAACTATTCGGAGGACTTCATTGCACCCCGAAATATACCCGAATTCTATAAATGTTTGGCAACTATTAAATATTATAAGAAAAATATTATGTTTTCTGATTGTCACACACACAATGATGTAAATTGTCCGTTTTAAATCGAAAAAAGCACTAACAATGTTAACATATGAAATACAACTCAATCTAAACATGATCAGCTGCAAAGACAGACAATGACATTCATGATAAATTTAATTAGTTAAGATTTGAGATATACTTATAAGTGGATATCAGATATATAAGTATAAAGCCAATTATGGTTTATCATACTTTTAAAAATTCACTGAAACTTATTAGCCGAAAGTTATGCAAAGACAAAATGTAATTGATGGACAGAAACATAACATGTATAGGTGTAATAGATATAGGATCAACACAGTGTAATATTCTGTTTTAGTTGCAGCTGTGAATGGCATGTATTGCTGAAAATGTTATCATAGACCACTGTACTATTATTATTTGGTATGTAGTTTATCATTGATTGATTTTACTCCAAACTTCCACATGTAGGACACACATAAATAAAGTATCTGCATTATGGTACACAATAGGGAATTTGGGAGCTTGACCATAGTTCGAGGTCATGGAAAGTGTTTGCAGTTACATACTACGAGTGATTTACAAAAAAAAAACAAAACATAGAAATTTCAGATTTACCTGTTTACAGCCATTATTTTTCGTTATTCTGAAATACGTTGATTGTAGTCTCCAACTTTAAAAAAGCAATTATCCACGAGGCAAAGGATTCAAATTATGCGCTTCAATTTGCTTATGTGGTAAATTTAGAAAGCTACTACTAGAGAGTAATAATGTGCATAACAAAGCTTCAAACCGAAATAGGCTTAAACTAATTCACATAATAAGGATGTAGTGGAGCGGACCTGATGTGATGGTTAGAACACTTGACTATCACGCCGAGGACCTGGGATTGAATCCCACTCCCGACAAACTCGCAGAATGTGATGTCTTCCTTCGGAAGGGAAGTAAAGCGTGGGTCCCGAATTGAACTAGCCTAGGGTTAAAATCTCGTTAATACAGATAAAAAAAAATAAATAAGGATGTGCAGGTATGGTTCATCTAAACCAATCGAAAGAGGTAAATGGTACCGATGTTCTTGAGTTACTCACTTCTGTGTGAGAAAGGGTAGAGAGTGGAATAGTTAGGATTTGCAAAATATTTACGTGTGGTATAAACTGAAATAAAATATTAACTGCTTACATTTAATGAAAAAAAAAGACAATACACCGTCTTCATCCAGAGGCTACACAAACTGTACAATATGTTTGAATATATTGATTTTGAAATGTGTTTGAGTCGTTGTTAAAAACTGGTCTATATAAATAAATATAATGAGTTCTTAAAGTGGAACTACGTTCGATACAATTGAGAATCTTCTTTCCAGAGGAAAGGGGATGTGGTAGATCCTTTATTAATGTCCGTTTCGACTTCGCCTACCTCGCGCACACGAGTGCAACACGATTAGCAACGGGTGTTGTTTGATTGAATCAGTCTCTTCCCTGCCGTGCGCCAACATGGTTTGTCGATCTTCGCAGCGCGCGTGGTATCAATACTTATATATTAATTAGATCTTTAATGATCGTTACCACAATCACTCCAAATCTTATTTTTCTCGCTGAATAGATTATCATTTGCCACAAAAAATTAAAAATAGTTGAAAATAGTGACTTTTTAACAGAAAAAGTGACTTTGGTTGAAACATCTTGAAAATAGTGACTTTTTAGTGACTGACCCGAAAATAGTGACCAAGTCACTAAATAGTGACTCGCTACCAGGCCTGGCATAGACATCTGATTGGGCTTGCCGAAATAGGAAATTTTCTGCCTTTGACAATTCTAATTGAGTCAACGGACCACCGACGCGTAGTTTCTTCTCCATAGAGCGTTTAAGGTTGTCGATGTATCGAAAAACGTACGCAGTCTGACGCAGCTGTGGAATCCACCGAGAGAATTGTTGTGCGTTGATCACTGGTTCCGATAATGTCGTGTGCACTAGAAGCTGTGGACGAAGTTCCTCATCTGTTGATTTTCTAAAGCTTGGAGACAAGGGCCAAGTACACTCAGCTTGCCAAAGAAAGTTTGGTCCGCGGAACCAACGGGTATCCGTAGATACGTCGGGTACTCGGGTCCATTTTGTTCCTTCGTCAGCTACGTTCTGCTTCGTTGGAACGCATCGCCATTCACCAGCTTCTGTCGATTCACTCACTCGGAAAGCCACGAACTGATTGTAACGCCGATGGTCAGACCTTAACCAACAGAGAACATCTATCGAGTCCGTCCAAAAATACCGCTTATTAATCTTGATAGAAAGCGAGTTTAGTATGGTATCCGATAGACGAACACCGAGCAACGCAGCCTGCAGTTCGGAACGTGGGATGGAAGAAACTTTAGTTGAGCTACTCTGGTTTTTGCTCCTGCTAGTGCACATTCGAATATGCCGCCTTCCTGAAAACGGAGATAGACTACTGCTGCAAATCCGCTTTCACTGGCATCGACGAACGTGTGCATTTCCACTGTAGCTTCTACCGACGTCACTACTCGATAGCATCGCGGGACTTCGACCGATCCAATTCTTGGAAATACAGTCAACCATGTTAGCCACTTTTCAAATTGTGGGTCTTCGATGGGGTCGTCCCAGCCAACCGGGGTCCGCCAGATCTCTTGCAAGAGGACCTTCAGAAACATCAGTAGATGAGCAATGAATCCCATTGGGTCGAAAACCATCATAAGTGTTCGCAGAACCTCACGCTTTGTTGGTCTGCGGCTACCGGACAGTAAATCTTCATCGTACCTGGAGGACACTTTGTAAGTGAAGCGATCGGTTGTTGTATTCCACCACATCCCGAGGTCTTTTTCTGTTGTAGCTGGTTCACCGATGTCCATGTTCTTCTCATCTGCTGCCGTCTCCTTTAAACTAGCTTGAACCGTGTGGGAATTGGAGATCCAATTACGTATTTCGAAACCGGCGTTTGCGTGGATGTCCTTAACATTATGCACCAGTTCTAACGCCTCTTCTTCAGTTTCGGTACTGACAAGCATATCATCAACATAATGTTGTTTGATGATGGCGTCAACTGCTTCAGGGTGGTCCTGCTTAAACTGAACAGCGTTGCTATTCTTGACGTGTTGCGCGATGCTCGGGGAACAGCATGCTCCGAATGTCATTACTCGGACGACATATATGCTGGGTTCGAGTTCTCCGTCGTTTCTCCAGAAAAAGCGTCGGCATTGTTGTCATCTTTACGCATTTGCACTTGGTGAAACATTTCTCTAATGTCACCACAGACTGCTACCCGATATTCGCGAAAACGGATCAACACGGACAGAAGGGATGTTAGCTGATCGGGACCTTTCAAGAGGACCGAGTTTAGCGACACACCGTGCGTGGTGGAGGCTGCATCCCACACCAGCCGTATCTTGCCCGGTTTATTCGGGTTTGTGACCGGGAAGATCGGAAGATACCAAATTCGCGCATGTTGTTCATGGACCTCATCGGAAGACAGTTTTCTGATGTACCCTTTGTTTACGTGCTCCTGGATCTTCTGTTTAAGTGCCTCTGCCAACACCGGATCCTTATTCATTCGATTTTCCAAGCACTTCCATCGCTGAAGCGCCATTGCCTCACTATTCGGGAGACGGGTATGTTCATATTTCCAAAGAAGGCCGGATTCGGCGACTGCAATAACGATTGTCCTCGCTGATCCTCTTGTGAAAGTATAGGTTTGCTCGGTTTGATAATTCCCATGCTATCAAGCGTAAAGTAGTTTTTCATAGCCTTGTGAAGATCGTCGTCATACTCTCGATTACACTCGCACATTTGAACACTGTGGTAGTTCATGTATCCATCAGTCTCCTCTCTTCCACTACAATTGCCGTAGACCATCCATCCCAAGCGAGTCTTTACAGCGATTGGTTCGTTCCATCTTCCTTCTCGACTCTTGGTGCCGTGGCAAAGACTGGCGTAGTCAGGCCAATTAGAAGTCGAGGACTTACATTCCGATATTCTTCGATCGGCAGACCCGTGAGATAGGGGAACTTTTCTTGTAGCTTTGAATACAATAAAGGTTGTGGACAAATCTGTAAAGACGACAAAGTATTGATTCCAGAGAGATCGAACTTGGTTGCCCCACTGCCAACTCCGGAAATCCTCAAGTTCACTTGCTGTGATTTGTGTTCTGTCTTACGGGTTCCGCCGGTCCACTTCAAACATAACGATTTCCTAGGTCCTTCTACGCCCAGTTTTTCTGCAAGGCTTTGTTCTATGAGAGTAAGCTCTGAACCGTTATCGACAAACGCATAGGTTCGCGCTACCTTTTCCGGTCCGTACAGTATGACTGGAACGATTCGAAATAACACGCAGACTGTCCTTGGTGTATATTACAGCTTGACTCCAATTCTATTGGTTCTTGTGAAGGAGTTGTGGTTGTAGAATTGGAACTCTCTTGCTTATGAAGAAGGGGATGGTGCAAGAAAGTGCATCCATTGGTTTCACATTTCTTTTGTTGTCTGCGAGAGCCATTGTGTTTCCGCAGACATTTACGACATAGCTTGCACTCCTTTATTGTCGCCCATTTTGAGTCGTAGCTCAGTTCTGCAAACCGCTGGCATTTAACAACAGTTGAGCAGTTTCCTGTGCAAACCACACACTTGTCTAGAGCTGCATCCTTTGTTGCAGCTGGCATTGGCTTGCTAGATGGAACTCTCATTCGGTCACCGCTTGTTTCAGGTTCGGAATGGAAATTCAGGAATCCATCTTTCTTAGTACTTCGACTTCGTTTTTCTTGTCCTGATGTAGCTATGACCGCACTTGCATCCTCCGCTATAGAATAAAGCCAAGCGCTGAAATCAGCGAGATTTGGATCTGCGTAGCTCCGGGCATACCTCGCCCAATCCAACTTAAGAGTAGACGGAAGACGTTCCACTAATTCATAGCGGAGTGACGCATTCAAAATAAAGTCGTCGACTTCGCATGCTCTTATCGTGGTCACCATGTTCTTCACAGCCAGCGCAAAATTCACTAGTGTTTCAAGTTTCTCCGTGTTTGGTGGAGACAGGTGTCTAATCTTTTTAACCATCGACTGAACAATTGCGTCTGGTCTCCCATATAGCATCTTCAATGTGGATAGAACATCTGCTACATTCGAGGGGTGCAGTAGCTCGCATTTCACTGCTTCTAATGCTCTTTCTTTCAGGCATTTTCGCAACCGGAGCATGTTCTCCTCATTTGTAAACCCGCACATCTGCGTCGACGAGTTGAACATGGCGGAAAATAGTGGCCAGTCTGGTAGGTCCCTGGGTACTGCCTGACGCGCTGCTATTTGGCTTCGGTTGAGGATGCAGATGGTTTCATCATTAGAGGCTGTAGGGTCAACGAATGCGGACGGGCCAGGCTCGGCTTGAACTAATCTTATCGGCGTTGATCGTTGATCCGGAACAAATTCGTTGATTGCCTACTTTGCGGATTTCTCGAACATTGTGTTCCTGGTAACGAGACCATGCGTGATTGGCCATGGCGATGCAGCTGTTGAAACGTCATCTGCAGTGGGTTGCTTTCGCTTCGAAGATGTTCGTTCTGGACGAACAGCGGCTGTGTAGAATAATGTACATTTTGTGGAGGACGCTGGTTGTGTAGACTCGACGTAGGGATGAACGACTGACGATGTTGATTCTGCTGGCTCGTCCGAAGAATGGATGGGATTGGATTTTGCTGAGCGTTCAGAGCGTGGTGCTCCTCGAGCCTGTTTAAATTGTTTGGTGTCTGCTCGTTCGCTGCTTCTGCTACTAAACCGGAATCCTCTGCATCACCGTGGCGTTCCGTTCCGGCCAACCACTCCTCGATTTTGGACAGTTTATCTTCTTCGTTTTCTTCGGTCACAGACGACGTTTCGCTACCGTATTCCTTCAGAATCTCGAACTTGCGCTCCAGATACCGCTTCTCCAGCTGGAATTCTTCTTCAAGCTTCTTCATCTCCAGCTCCTTCAATCTTCCGTGACTTGAACGCATACAAAGTGGAACCACCGATCGCAACCATCACACTGCACCATATCTTCATTATCACGCCTTTCACACAACTGACACTGGTAATCTACGTTTCGTCGGACTTCTCGTAACGGGTATCTCCTGACATGATTCGCGGTACCAACGTTTGATTGACCGACATCGACAATGTTTTCAACGGTTAGTCCATTTCCTCGACGTTGATTATTGTCGCGCTTATCTTTTATTAGAGTCTTGCGGCGGTCGTACGCTCGCAAGGCATACCGCCGCATGACAGTCGCAAGGCAAAACAAAAGAAAAAGTGTTCCCGCCAAAAACAAAAGCACGTGGGTTTCGCGAAGTGACAGATGTTTTTGAATGTATTTGTGACGAACGGCAAGAGTGGCTCAGTGGAATGAGGGTTCTTGCTGTCAAACCCCATATAATGGAATTATATACTTTTAAATCTGGTGACGCTGTTATGATTAGTGACTGTCGCGCTAATATTATGCCTCTCAAGAAAAATCAGAATATGGCGATTATCTGCCTCTGGCTTCTGATATTAGCGCGACAGTCACTAATCATAACAGCGTCACCAGATTTAGAAGTATATAATTCCACTATATGGGGTTTGACAGCAAGAACACTCATTCCACTGAGCTACTCTTGCCGTTCGTCACAAATACATTCAAAAACATCTGTCACTTCGCGAAACCCACGTGCTTTTGTTTTTGGCGGGAACACTTTTTCTTTTGTTTTGCCTTGCGACTGTCATGCGGCGGTATGCATTGCGAGCGTACGACCGCCGCAGGACTCTAATAATAGATAAGCGCGACAATATCAGAAGCCAGAGGCAGATAATCGCCATATTCTGATTTTTCTGGAGAGGCATAATACTGTTAGTAACTGTAGCATTTACCTGGTTCTCGGTGCTAGGAGGGGGTAAAAGAGCAGGGGGGAGTGTGCTACCTGGAAGGACGACCGCGCTTCCTGTGGCAATATCACCCATGTCTCTATAGGTGGGCCCCGTATGACATGATCCAGCAACATTCATTCCACAACTCGACGATTTCATCGACATGATAAAAGAATTTTATAAGTTGTGGTGAGGGCGTAGAAGGACAAGATCCAAATTCAATTAATTTATTCGTTGGGTTGGATAAATTATAAAATTCCTACAAATACAACTTCATTAATAGCTTGGTCAATTTCATTCATCATTATACGCTTACTTTTAATGATCTTTCCTCGCATTAAACCTTCCGCAACAATGTCCTGCGTCGAACGGTTGTGGAACCCCTGTACATAATAGTTTCAATAAACGATGCTCTGTTTTCTAGTGATATTTAGACTGGATTATTACCTTTTAACCGTAGCACTTGGATGAACGGATGATCGACGTAATTACGTGCTAAGCAAGCGACCAATCTAGATTTGCTCCTCACTGTCACCTATTTAGCCTTGGAATTATATAATACACGTCCCAAGTAACAATTCCATTGCTGGTTGGTTTTGTTTGATTTTTATTAGGGTTTTATCACAGCAATAATTAAAACTCACAGTTTTATGACTGTTTTTATGAAAACCATTGATGAAATGTTTTATAGTATACTTGAAGATATGCATAAAGACAGATTTTAAGAGTAAACAAAACCCTCCGATATGTAAACCTTCTGGCAATCATTATTACCACAATAAAACTGTTAAAACTCTCAACAGATGGCGATCCGTTCGATTAAGAACGACATCTGTTGGTGGAAAAGCCGAAACAACGACACTGCTAGGTTTATTGCGGTCATCATAAAAGTAAACTTGCTTTCGTGTTATTTTCGCTGATTATGGTCGTCGCCATATTGAAGAATTAGCTAACGTGAATGGAAAATAGTTATTTTTGCTCAAATTAGCAATGAATTGATAGTTTGCCATAATTTCCATAACGTGCTCACATGAATAAACTATCTCTGCTGAGTTTTCTTGTGATTCGCGATAGTTTTACTAAATTAACCAATTGATTTATTTCATTCCAAGATGATAATTTTTACTATTTTCGAAGCGCATTAATTTTATGGTTCTGCAACCCCAATATACACGGTAAAATTGAATGCCCATAAGCCAACCAACACAATAACTTCTAAAATATTGCTTTAAAATGATCGCTTTCTACTTACGAATGATGCATCCTCCTGAACTTTACGTGCCATCGAAGAAGCTTTTCTGCATCTTGAGCTGTCATAGTTTTGTTGATAAAAAAAAACAACAACAATCGAGGATGGGAAACTTCTCAACTAGGTTTTAAAACGGGTTCATTGCTACTTCTAATGCGGTTTGCAAAACCTCTCCAAGAGTGGTCCACTTAGCCGGAAGATTCTCTTAAAGAGGTTATCAAGAGGCCATAACGTCTGATAGTGAAGAGACGGCTGGAAGAATAGTCCGCAGAAGATGGTCGAAGGCCAGTAAAATCGACCGAAACGTCCGGACAGTCTGGCAAATAAGTTTTTAATTATTTCTCGCCGAAAACCAATCGATGAACTACCAGCACATCAAATCGCGGCGATTAAAACAATAATAACAAGAAATGAGTAGGGTAGACCTTTTCTGTGTAATCGACGTAGCGTAGTTAACAGTGTCTTTAGTTTGTACATATATTGTTTGTAAATAAACCGACCGCAGCGACGAGCAAACGTATCTTGCTTTGTGCTCCGTGTTCTCCGCCGTACGCGAACCGAAAGTTCCTCCCGGTCGGTAGTCGGTTCCGCTGGGCCGCTTTGTGGACCTCCGTGGACAGTGATTAATCCAACAGGTAATGGGCCCAGTTGGTGCGGTAGAACCGAAAAAGTGCTCTGAAAGTCGCGGAGTGTGAAATCGTTTCTCGGACGATTCCTTCTGGTGGGGAGCTAAATAATTAATTTGATCGAACCGAAGAGACTCTGCCGGTGTACCGCCTTCGTATGTGTTGATACGGCGGGTACGTTTCCGAGTGTTGTTGGTTGTGCCTTTGCGCGTACAGTGTGTGCCAACAGAAAACGAAGAAAATCTAGATGGCAGAAAAAGTTTTTATTTTCCGTCTGGATAATAAAAATTACCAGATGTGGAAGGTGAAAATGGAGATGCTGCTAATCAGTGTCGATCTATGGCATGCGGTTTCGGAAGCAAAACCGGTGCCGGTGACTGCGGCGTGGTCAAAAGATGACCAGAAGGCAAAAGCCTTGATCGTGTTAAATGTGGAAGACAATCAGTTGCCACTGGTGAAAGACGGAAAATCAGCTATCGAAGTGTGGGAAAAGCTGAAGAAGTTCCACGAAAAGGCTATGGTGACGTCGCGAGTGTCGCTTTTGAAGAAGCTGTGCAGTTTCAACAACGAAGAAGGTGCGGACAAGGAGAAGCACCTGTTCGCGATCGAGGAATTATTCGATCGGCTTTCGTGTGCGGGGCAGAAGATCGAAGATTCGCTACAAGTTGCGATGGTGTACCGGAGTCGGCCGATATCGTACAACGGACTGGTGACGGCCTTGGCGAGCCGTCCGGACGCCGATCAGTCGCTAGAATTCGTCAAGCAGCGGCTGATGGACGAGTACTACCGACGGATGGAGTAGCAAGCAGAAGGAACATCCGGTGAGCGCCACGACCGGGCGCTGAATGTGCGAAGCAGACGAAACGTGTGTGCTACAACTGCCGGAAACCGGGCCACTTCCGGAGAGAGTGCCCAATGCTAAGTGAAAGTGGAAGAAAAGATTCGGAAGTGAAGAAAGCTGCAGTGAAGAAGAACCCGGGAATTTGTTTCGGCGTGGGAGGTCAGCGGAAGTGGAACAGCTGGTATGTGGATAGTGGCTGCTCGAGCCACATGACCAGTGACCGCAATTTCTTCGTGAAGATCAACGAGCGTGTGAAGCAGGAAGTGAACTTGGCGGACGGTTCAGTGATCAGGTCCCCCGGTGTCGGGGAAGGCTTCCTGGAGTGCATCGATGGAGACGGAAGAAAGAACAAAGTGCACGTGATGGGGGTGTTGTATATCCCTGAGCTGGACTGCGGACTGCTGTCGGTCCAGAAGCTGGCACGGAAAGAACTAAAAGTGAACTTTGTGGAGTCGAAGTGCCAGATAGTGAGTTCCGGCGAGAAGATTGAAGCCGTCGCGGGGCTTAGTGGTGAGCTGTATGCCCTGAAGATAGCTGGAGGAGCGGAGATCGGCAACCGCCGGAAGAATACAGCTGGGCATCGTGTTGAGGAGTTCCAAGAATATTTTTATGATTGTTATGACGAGGGACTTCGATGCTAAGTGTTAAGAACTTTGTGTATCTATGTGACTATGTGACTCTTTGTGGTAATACTTGACGAAGCAGAAGTGTTCGGTGCAGGAGGAGGAACTTTGTGTAGGCTGTGGCGTCCAATGTGAACTTTGTGAAGACTTTGTGAAATTGTTAACTTTGTGATAGTGATGACCAACATCGAGGAGGAGTTTTGAAATATTTGGGCCAGCCTAATGTACGCTGCGATGTTTATCATCAACTGCTCTGCACCGACCCTGCTAAATGTATGTACACCGAAGATATTTTCCGTATAACTATTATGTGTGAAACTACATAATTTTTTGCAATTTGGCATCACCTTTAAAAAGTATGTTTGCAAACATAAATTCTATAAAACTGCCCACATATAAAAAACTATGCCTATCAATAAATGAAATTTATTATGGTGATGAATAAAAATTATATGTGGGATTTTTTTAAATTTATGTGTGCGTAGTTTATAACAATTATGAGTAAATTGTAATAACCCATAAAAAAGAAAAAATAAACCAATGTTTTTGTTTTAGGTCAAATCAAGGATTTAATAAACTCTTGATCTTAATAGATGAAAATATTATTGTATTTGTACGCCACAGTGACTGATCGACGGATTTCCATAATAATCTCATTGTTCCATTGGCCCAGGCCCAAGCCCAGGCTGGTTGTTGCGAGATGGGACCTCCGTCTGCACTTGCTGAAACTCGTCTCTGTGGATTTGTCGTCGTGTCGCGGCCGGAAATTCTTGATAGATCCTGAGTGATATCTCTCACCATCGCGGTCACCATTGCACAGCGTCTGATTTCCCTGGTCATCATCATCATCCGTGGGGGTGGCAGCGGTAGATTCGGGTTCATTTTTCGTTGGCAGTTCAACTTCCGTCTCGCTTGTTGTTGCTTCGTCTTGGCCGCACCGCAGTCTAAGACGAACGCCATTCGGGGCCCTCGTCGGAGCCATCCTTGACTCTTGTATGATCACCGGGAACGCAGAACAGGTCTTGAAATAACGAAAGGGTCCATTGCTGAAGCCGACTGGATCTACTTCTAGATGCTTGAATCACTGAAGTATTTTTCATTTCCTCCTCCCTCCTAATATGGTGCAACTGAAATTGATGAAAAATAAAGAATTAAATAGATATTTTATGAAGAAATTTAAAATAAAAGATACATACCTTCGTTCGACTCAGCAGAAGACTCTCCGACGCTTTCGATTGGCGCGAACACTGACGTCGTTTTGGTCCTGAATCAAAGCGGGCAAACTTTAAATTCATAGGTGGATAAACATAATTTTTAACTATAGCTGGATAACTTTACTTTTTATGTTTGCTCACTTATAAATTAAATCAATGTGATAATAAGTGTTATGATTCACCGCATAAGAAGGAATACAATCGTAATAATATTTATGTTGGCACATTTAAAACTAACTTCTGCGAGGTCTTATAAATTGAAAAGGTTCAACATACATAAACATTACGTTTGGAATTTTATCAGTGTATGTTGATTGTTATTGTTTGTACATATATTGTTTGTAAATAAACCGACCGCCGCGACGAGCATACGTATCTTGTTTTGTGCTCCGTGTTCTCCGCCGTATGCGAACCGAAAGTTCCTCCCGGTCGATAGTCGGTTCCGCTGGGCCGCTTTGTGGACCTCCGTGGACAGTGATTAATTCAACAGTTGACACCTCTACACTGCTTTTTGAGGTCTTTCTACACCATAGACCAGTATTATGCCTCTCAAGAAAAATCAGAATATGGCGATTATCTGCCTCTGGCTTCTGATACTAGCGCGACAGTCACTAATCATAACAGCGTCACCAGATTTAAAAGTATATAATTCCATTATATGGGGTTTGACAGCAAGAACCCTCATTCCACTGAGCCACTCTTGCCGTTCGTCACAAATACATTCAAAAACATCTGTCACTTCGCGAAACCCACGTGCTTTTGTTTTTGGCGGGAACACTTTTTCTTTTGTTTTGCCTTGCGACTGTCATGCGGCGGTATGCCTTGCGAGCGTACGACCGCCGCAAGACTCTAATAAAAGATAAGCGCGACAATAATATACCAGTATCACAGACAAACAGACGTAACACTCTGATATTTCACATCGCACATCAATTTAACGGTCTATTTTAAAATTTGATAGTTGGCCAACTGACCACCCGTGGCGCTCGCATCGTTTTTGCTCGAGTTTGACGTTTGCCCACTACCGCCACCTAGTTGATGGTTGGTCAAACTCAGTCCTTTTAGCATTGGGCGAACCTGTTTCCGTGACTATGATTTGATTTGACGTCTGTTTGTCTGTGCCAGTATGATTCAATTGGTCGCAGCTGTGGATGGTTTGGTGGATAACAATCCTTGGTTACATATGCAACGTTGTTTTGATCGTACCAAGTGATTGTATCTTTAACGTAATAGCAATTGACCAAATCTGACCAGAACAAGGTCACATGTTTTTTTTTGTTCAGAAAACGTAAGAGACGCTTTTGGCGGCATTCTTCCGAAAAAATCTCGACATATATGTTGTTACAAAAATCTGAAATTTTAGCCTTCACGAACATATTGCTTGCGATACTTAATATCTTTCAGGGAATTTGGTTTTAAATTTTCGTTTCAGACATTCAGGAACTTCTTTATGGTAAGTTTGTTACGTTAAAATCCTATCCTGTGAGATATTCGAACTTTCTGAGGCAGTATGTTTAATCGTCTATTACAACTCAACGGAATTTTGGGAGAACTTGTCAATAAATAGTACGAATTTTCATAGCTTTTGTGCAAAACGGATTTTCTGCGTGCTTACTCAGATGGTGCTATCCTGAATAGCAATGTCAAAATTCATTCATAAAATTGGCTCGTAAAATGGACTATTGCTGAAACACCAGGAAAAGAGCTGTCAAACATTTTCCTGGACACTTTGTGTGCCTTTTTCCGAAATACATACTTAGACAGCAGAAAGACGGGAAAATTCCGCCGCAAAAAGTTATAATTTTCATCGATTTTCCCGTTAAAATGAAATGTGCCACTTCTTCAATGCGTATTTATTGCATTTACTTACGATTGGATACTAAAATCAAGTTGAAAATAACAATTGAGGGGGTTAGAGGCAGAGGGGTGTAAGCGACCAAAAATTCAAAATTGAGATATATATTAGTGTGGGACACCAAAAGACATTTTGCTCCTGTACACTTTTTGAGTTCCTTTTTGGTCCCATATCAACTGTGCAAAATTTCAGCTCAATCGGAGAAACTATATTTTAGCGCCAGCCATTTTAAGTTTTCATACGATTTACTATGGGGAAAATCACTTTTTCAAAGAAAAATCGCCACCGGTTGCCCCTTAACCCCTAAAAATAAATCGATGAATGATTTCTGTTGGAAATTTTACGAGGAACCAACCCTCCGAAGACCGCAAAGCGATCTAAGGCATGTGGAAAAAGTTATTGACTGAAAACCCAATGGCATGTCAAAGCTGTTTAACATGTAAGGAATAACAATAAATAATAAAATCTCGTTATTTTATCGAACGGGTGAGGCTTAATAACTTTTTCCACGAACGTCGCATCGGTTTGCGGTCTTCGGAGGTCTGATTCCTCGTAAAGTTTTCTACAGAAACCATTCATCGACTTATTTTTTGGGATCTAGGGGTGACTCCTAGCGATTTTTCTTTGCAGATGTAAACTTTCCCCATATTAAATCGTATGAAAAACTAAGAATGGCGGGCGCTAAAATATAGTTTTTTCGATCGATCTGAAATTTTGCACAGTTAATATGGGACCAAAGTGGAACTCAAAAAGTATACAGGAGTTAGAGTTTTTCAATTTTTTGTATTTTCCCATATAAGCCGTGTACCAGGCTAATATATATCCTACGTGACTCTACGAGATCAACTTTGTTTGTTGCCGAAGACCCGTATTTTTAAAAAATGTTTTAGCATGTTTTCACATTGAACGAAAAAATGACGCTTACCCATGGATGAGATTTGTTTGGAAGCAAAGGGGTGTAAGTGCAATATTATATTAATAATATTTCTAAAAAATCAACATATTATACTTTATCACGAGTCGATGTCCATATATGATCTCTTTGTATATGCTTTGAATCATGTCTTATGTTATGGGACCACGGCACGTGCCGAAAGTAGTTTGCAAAGTTAATTGATTGACTGATTTGTCTTTATTTAAGAGGCTTTCAGCCCAGTTTGCAAAGTGATAACTCTACTTAGTTTCAATTAGTTATTTATACATCCAAGTACTTGTTGGCAGTGATGGTTTAAATATTTTGGCTTGTAGTTCAATTTCCAGCACACAAGTTCTTCGAAGAAAACAAGCTTTCTTCACGGGTGAGTAATGGAAAATTACAATACATCATAATTTTCGTCAGTATTTAGATTGATTCACACAAGTATTGTGTTATTTAGTTTTTCTTCATATTTTTTTTGTCAATGGTAACATAGACTTAATGTTGATAGTAATCACACATCAAAGTAATACAAACAAGAGAAATGGCTCCTGTTATTCTGAAAACATACGAATGCATACATACAAAAATATTACGCAGGATGTGCACTATGGATTCATGTACGCAGTATACCTCAATGAAAGTGCGTGATTACGTCAGATCTGGTTCAAGTCTTGAACGTTCAGTTTAATTTTTGGTATGATGAATAGGTGCGCGTAAAATCGTCAAATGCGTTGAAGTTTTCAAAGAAGATTTCTTGGAAAAAAATGGTTGGCAGTCTAACAAATTACGTTGATTAATTACTTATTATCGCCCACATTTTGTTCCGGCTATTGGACCATCTTCAGGACTCGATACACAAATCAACACAAATTTGTATAATTTAAAAACTATCGGGTTGAAAAGGGTAACACTGTCTGGTACACTTTTGTGTCATTCGTTACATCTGACATGATTATTTCCAAATGAAATAACGAGCCTTCCAAATAAACGAATAAGTAAAAACAGTTTTAAAAATTGACACATTTCTTGGCTTAAGGTGAAGATCACCAGCGGTCACTTAAAAAAAAAAGTATTTTCTGAAGCACAAGTTTATAGATACCAGTGTTAGCTTTAGTCTGAAAATGCTACTCAGTGTTCACTAAGTAATCAAGCAGCAAGAAACAATTTCTAATCAACTTGTTGGATAGATTTTTTGATTACTGCTCAAGAAAATCGAGAAGCATGAAAGACGACCATTGTGGCGGCCAGCTTGATACTCAGGCAGCCTTGTCCATAAAAAATAAAACATGTGTTAGTAGTACACATTTTCCTCAGTTTTACTTTTTTTATTAAATCAGTTTGAAATGTATATTTTAGTTTACATTACAAACAAACAAAAAATAAACTTGGTCGAACTAGGTGGCCTTTTTGTCATATCAGGGTTACATCGAGTTAAACCTTAAATGTCAAAGTAGACTTCACAAGCTTTTTTGATTAAACCATTTGTTTACCTGTATTTTCAGTAAGGAACAAATCTGGAGCTCGATTTGAATAGGTCGTATGTGCTTTTGTCGATAAAAAATTCGATCAGTTTATTTTAGTTATTGTAGCAATATGGGAGATATTTTGGAGACTTTTAATGTTGGAACGGAATGCTTGTTTTGTGAGGATTCTGCTGTATGTATCAACTTTGTTCAATTTTAATGATTTGCGCTGTTATAAGGGAATCCAACTGATCGAATTTTTAATCGACAAAAGCACATACGACCTATTCAAATCGAGCTCCAGAAATGATATATTGCTTTGAAGTCATCTTGGTTGTTAGTATCGTTAACTTACAACAACATTATATTGTCAATTTTGGGACACTTTTTGCATAGTAATATTTGAGTCTACATATAGAGGTGCAACCTTATTGAGGATTTGTTTGGCGGCAAAGGGGTGTAAGTCAGTAGTTTAGTGGTAAAGGGGTGTAAGTGCCATTAATAAAAAAAACTCAATTTTCATATTCGAAGAAAAACAACGTATATAATGTTTCTGTGCATCTCCAATGGTGGAGTTACTTGATAGTAGCATATTCGAAGCGATTCCGAACTTGTTTGATTGTTGTTGATTTTTTTATAAGATGTCAAAGTTTACGTCCATTATCTCAAAATCAGGTTTTGGTCACTTACACCCCTCTGCTTCTGACCCCCTCAATTTGTAGAAATTTTTGATTCGCTTGAAAGGAAAAAAATCCGACCAGATTCCAGCTCGGACGAAATTGCTGAACAACCAGCAAAAAAAACTGTCACAACGTATTGCCGAAAATTCAGCGAAAATTATTTTGCTGGTTGGATTGCAAAATTTTGGTGGTTTCCAGCGAATTTAAAATAGGCATAGTTTAAATGATTCATTGTACATTTTCACTGGTTCCATTTAATCACAGAGTAGCAACCATATAGATATGTGAATGTGATAGTAGGCAGCATCCATTTATTACGTAACGCTAAAATTGACATTTTTCGACCCCCCCCTCCCCCCTCCGTAACGCTTTTTTTGTATGAAAACCCGAAAATTTTTGTATGGACCGTAACGCTCGGCCATACTCCCCCCCTCCCCCTAGAGCGTTACGTAATTTGTGGATGGCGCCAGAGATGTGCAGTTTAGGCTAAGCTAAGCCAAGGAATTGATGGGATGTCCAATGTCTCACCCCTTACCCTAGTTTTAAGTTTTTGACATTCTTACCCCTTGACTATTTTGGCCCTTCTGGCAACACTGTTCATGTTTATGTTTATGTATTGAAGAAGAACAATATTTATGTTTGTAATTTAATCATTCCGTAACCGCCATAGTGTAAATATACCGTCCTTCCGTAAAAGTATCGCGGCTGTGTTTTTCACGTTTATTTTCCATCCTTCCGAGACCGGTACGTGTGTGTCCGCTTGCGCTCTAGTGAACTCTGCCTCCCAACAGGTTATTTGGCCCAGAGCGAAGTCCGGAAGGTGAAAATAAGTGAGAAAAGTGATTCCGCGGCCCGGCTGATTATTCCCCGTCGCGAGTGCGCCACTTGTGTTGTTGTGAAGATGGCCGATTTGGGAAAACTTTCGTTCGCGAAACTCAACAACACCAACTGGCAAAGTTGGAAGTTCCGAATGGAAATGTTGTTGATGCGGGAAGAGTTGTGGTATGTAATTACCGACGCGAAGCCGGAGCCGACGACGACTCAGTGGAAAAAGGACGAACAAAAAGCCCGCGCGACTATCGGGTTGTGTGTAGAAGACAGCCAGTTTAGCCTGGTAAAAAGTGCCGTAACCGCGAAAGAATTTTGGGACAATTTGCGTGCGTACCACGAAAAGTCGACGGTGACTTCGCGAGTGTCTCTGCTGAAGAAATTGTGTTCGTTGAACTTGTACGAGGGTGGTGACATGGAGAAGCACCTCCTGGAAATCGAAGATCTGTATGATCGGTTGACGACGACCGGCATCGATCTCGAAGAATCACTCCAAATCGCTATGATTCTCCGGAGCTTGCCGGACTCCTACGGTGGACTAGTGACTGCTTTGGAGGGACGGCCGGACACCGACTTGACCATGGAATTGGTGAAGTCGAAGTTGCTCGACGAATTCGAGCGAAGAAAGGAGAAGAATTGTGGTTCGCGGAGTGAAGGTCACGCAATGAAGAGTTCAACGAAGAATGTGAAGCAGAGCGGAGCGGCGCAGAACCGGAAGTGTTTCCACTGTGGAAAGCCGGGTCACTTTCAGCGTGATTGCCGCATGCTAGCGCGGCAGAAGAAAAGTGACGAAGAGCGGAAGAGGCCTGAAGAAAAGCAAAGTACCAAACAGGCGAAGAACAACAGTAGTGGTGTATGTTTCATGGCCGGAAGTGCTCCACGCGGGTCGTGGTTTATAGACAGCGGGGCCAGTTGTCACATGACGTGTGACGAGAGCTTTTTCTCAACGCTGAAGAAGAAAGCGGGCCCGAGTGTATTCCTGGCCGACGGAAAAGTAGCGAAGACTGCCGGATGTGGAGAAGGCACAGTGCTCGGTGTGAACGGCGACGGTGGTGCAGTCAACGTGAAGCTTGTTGACGTCTTGTACGTTCCATCGTTGACAAGCGGGCTAATCTCGGTGGACAAGCTGACTGCGAACGGTTTCACGGCCGTTTTCAAGGAAGACGGATGTGAGATTCGTGACGCTACCGGCTCATTGGCGGTAGTTGGAGAGCGATCTGGCTGCCTGTACCGGCTGAAGCTAGCGGAGTCGTCGAAGAAAGCGGAAGGTAAGTCGCACACTCTTAATTGCCAACATCAGTGGCACCGGCGTTTCGGGCATAGGCACCCCGATGCGATAAAGCGAATAAGAGAGGAGAAGTTGGGCATCGGCATGGATGTCACCGACTGTGGCATCCGTGAGTGCTGCGAGCCGTGCCTCGAGGGGAAGTCTTCGAGGAACCCGCTTCCCAAAGCAGCAGAAAGGAAGTCGACGGAGGTGTTGGACCTGATCCACACTGACCTGTGCGGGCCGATGCGAACAACGACGCCCGGCGGTAAGCGCTTCCTGATGACGATGATAGATGACTTCAGCCGTTTCACCGTCGTGTATCTGCTGGAGAAGAAATCTGAAGCGCCGGAGAAAGTGAAGGAGTACGTTCGGTACGCGGAAAACCTCTTTAATCGAAAGCCGCGTATTATCCGCTCAGATGGCGGAGGAGAGTATGCGAACAACGAGCTGCGTGACTTCTTTGCCAAGGAGGGCATCAAGGCGCAGTATACAACAGCGTATACACCGCAGCAGAACGGTGTAGCCGAGCGGAAAAATCGGTCACTGCAGGAGATGGCGACGACAATGCTCCTCGATGCCGGCTTACCCAAGCGGTATTGGGGCGAGGCCGTGGTTACGGCCACTTATTTGCAGAACCGGCTTCCGTCGCGATCCGTGGAGAAGACTCCATATGAGAGGTGGTACGGGCGGCAACCAGTACTTAGCCATTTGAAAGTATACGGTTGTCCCGCCTACGTGCACATTCCCGACGTCAAGCGAGGGAAGTTTGAAGGCAAGGCGAGGAAGTTGCGGTTCATCGGGTACTCGGATGTCCACAAAGGGTACCGATTCGTCGACACGTCGACGGACAAAGTCACCATCAGCCGTGACGCGAAATTTTTAGAGCTGGACGAAGGATCGTTCCGAACGACGGAGTTGGGGTCGACAACCGTCGAGAGTTCGCCGAAAAGTGAAGACGAGTGGCCTCTTCCGGAAGTGTTGAAGCGGCCCGCCACGGAAAAAGAAGTGGCCGAGAACGGCGAAGAAAGTGTGAGTGATGAAAGCGAACTCGAAGACTATCACAGCATGAACGATCCGGATCCGGACGAAGATCCCCTCGCGGTGAAGGAGGAGGACGAAGAAAACAGTGGACAAAACAGTGCAAAAAGTGGTGAAGAAGCTGGGGACGAGACTCGACGAAGTCGTCGCACCCGCGGCGTCCTACCGAGCCGGTTATCTGATTACGTGGTAGGCGTCGTCACCGAGAAAGTGGAAGAACCGGCGACATTCCAGCAAGCAGTGTCCAGTCCGGACGAAGATTTGTGGAGAGCGGCGATGGATAGCGAAATCCAGTCGCACAAGCAGAACGGGACGTGGGAATTGGTGCCTCTACCGAAGGACAAGAAAGTTGTAGGCTGCCGTTGGGTTTACAAAGTTAAACGGAACGAATCCAACGAAGTGGTCCGCTACAAGGCGCGGATCGTAGCCCAGGGGTTCACGCAGCGCTATGGCGTTGATTACGACGAAGTGTTCGCCCCTGTTACCAAGCACGCAACCCTACGAGTTCTGCTATCTCTGGCCGCAAAGAAGAAAATGGCGCTGAAGCATTTTGACGTGCGCACCGCGTATCTCTACGGAGACATCGAGGAAGAGATTTACATGCGCCAACCGTCCGGATACGAAGTTCGCGGCAAGGAGGAGATCGTATGCCGCCTACGAAGAAGCATATATGGGCTGAAGCAGTCAGCCCGGTGTTGGAACCGGAAGTTAACCGGTGTTCTGACGGACTTGGGATTCCAACCGAGCGCAGCAGATCCATGTTTATTCGTGGCAACCAGAAAGGGAAAGAAAGTGTACATGATCGTGTACGTCGACGACTTTCTCGTCGGATCTGAAAGCGAGGAGGAAATAACTCGCGTTCAAGAGCAGCTGAGTCAACATTTCGATCTTGTTGACCTTGGCGATGTCACGCACTTCCTAGGATTGGAAGTTCGCCGTGAGAACGGCGTGTTCAGTGTTAGTTTATCCAACTACATTGACAATCTGGTTGCCAGAGCAGGCCTTACAGAAGCGAAGACGGCGAGAACGCCCATGGATCCGGGCTATCTGAAAATGGAGGTGGAAAGCAAACCATTCGAAGATGGCACCAAGTATAGGAGCGTGGTTGGCGCACTACTCTACGTAGCAGTGTGCGCCCGGCCGGATATAGCAACGAGCGTCGGAATTCTCGGGAGGAAGTTCAGCGCCCCAACGGAGGCTGACTGGACGGCTGCGAAGCGCGTGGTGCGCTACCTAAAAGGCACCAAGGACTGGAGACTGCAGCTTGGAGGAAAGGATCATGAAGGATTGGTGGCATTCTCGGATTCCGATTGGGCAGGAGATCGGAGCACACGGAAGTCGACAACCGGCTACGTTGTGTTCTATGGAGGAGGAGCTGTTTGCTGGGCCAGTCGTCGGCAGAGTTCCGTTACACTTTCGACGATGGAGGCCGAGTACGTCGCCCTGGCGGAAACCTGCCAGGAAGTTGTGTGGCTGAGGCGACTGCTTGAAGATTTCGGTGAAGAGCTAGTACAAGCGACCGTGATCAACGAAGATAACCAGGGATGCCTGGCCTTCGCCCGTTCGGAGAGAACCAGCAAACGCTCGAAACACATCGAGACCAAGCACCATTTTGTCCGAGACCTGTGTGACAGAGGCGAGGTGGTGCTTCAGTACTGCCCCACGGACCAGATGCCAGCTGACATCCTGACGAAGCCGCTGGGTTTCGTTAAACACCAACAGTTTGCGGAACAGTTGGGTTTACTTGGTGAGCGACCAAGTCGAGGTAAGGTGTCCAACCATTGAGGAGGAGTGATGGGATGTCCAATGTCTCACCCCTTACCCTAGTTTTAAGTTTTTGACATTCTTACCCCTTGACTATTTTGGCCCTTCTGGCAACACTGTTCATGTTTATGTTTATGTATTGAAGAAGAACAATATTTATGTTTGTAATTTAATCATTCCGTAACCGCCATAGTGTAAATATACCGTCCTTCCGTAAAAGTATCGCGGCTGTGTTTTTCACGTTTATTTTCCATCCTTCCGAGACCGGTACGTGTGTGTCCGCCTGCGCTCGAGTGAACTCTGCCTACCAACAGGAATAAGGAATTTCGGCCATTCATCGTCTTACACGAGTATTTCTGTAATATATATATTTAGACAATGTCATAAAAAACCGGAACACAAAACTGTCATCCATTTCAGTTGAAACACAATGTAACACCACTAAGGAAACCGGTTTCCGCTTTTACTATTTTTTTAGTTGTACCATACATAATAAACATCCAAAGTTAAATTGTTATTTCTACGAAATTATACCTGAAAATTCGAATTGCAATGATTTGTTAATATTTTATAGTATTGCGCGTTTCGCCGTAGATTCTCGCGCAAAAATGCGCAAAATCGCTCATAGATCGTCGTCAGTACATCAAATCATGTTCGTGTCTTCTACAATAAGTGTGGAAATCACCATAACCCCGCAGAGCATACCGACGCGATTAAATGCAACTGCGAACATCTATTAGCGTTTTCGAAAAGCTTTGCGCGATAATCCTTCTTGCAACGGATAATAATAACTCAATTATATTCATTGTGAGAAATTCACTACTTCGCCAGTTGAACTGTACTGAATTGGCATAAAACTAACACATCAATTTTGTGGCAATTCAATAATGAAAGCAAATAATATTCTAATAAGAAGTCGCTTGTAGCTAAGTTGGTTTTGGAGGCTGTAATTTTTGATTCTGTGTCGTTTTCTCTGTTTTTTTGTCTAGTCTTTTCTACGCAATCTTCTGTTAAATGAAATTTAAAGTAAATTGCAATAAAAGGCTTAGAAAGCGTATAATAATCTCGACATGATTTAGTACAGCTAGGCCACAAATTATTACTTTTCGGATGGTGA
>NW_026917513.1:0-25000 GCF_035046485.1 Aedes albopictus
AAAGTTAGCCTTTGCAGAGCACAAATAGGGAACACTTTCGAACCATAATAGATAGCATAAATGGATGCAATTGATTGCAGCGAACGAAATTGATTCCGCATCGAACCAGATGGTGCCAAATTTTGCACCATCTGCAGCAGACATAAATTTCGACTCATACCTGGTACCTCGCTGGAGCCACAAATCTACTCCTAGTCTGGATGATGTGGATGGCGCTGCAGCTAGTGAAAGGTTCCCAGATAGTTGGGTACTTTTAATGGATGAATTACCTCAACAGTGAGGACATCTCTTATTGTAATGACAGTTTGCTTTATCATTGGCTAACAATAATAGACAGTTTGATAAACAGTTTTCACCTCATCTCAAATGGTAGTTTGTAACAACTATTCAGGTGATTAAGTTCAGCTACCATACAAATTTATAAATACTGAAACGTGCGACTATATGTCTTATGGTTACTTTATGGTTTTTAATCATATACATGTTTTCAGTAGCTTTTTTGTATGGAGTTAAGGCAAGTGTTACTTGAATTGGAAAAAGTCTAGAAAAAATATTTGGAAATTATGTGAATAATGACGATACATGAAATATACTGTTTATAGTTTTAATCATATAACAAACCGTATTTCAGTATTCGGATTGTTTTAGAACTGTACGATCAATTCCATTGTCGTCTTAAAGTGAAATGAGTATTTTTGATTTGATGCAATAAACTCTATTGTGACGGTTTTACCATTCGTTTTATGGTTTATTACCTTCTGTTTGAACACCTTAATACTGAATCCATCCCTCTCGGCAAATTAGAATCGCCCAATCAAGGCTCCGATCGCCGATCCACTCAGGATTTGTTTACACCCGCTCACAATGACGAACGAATTGCATAGCTTAGCTTCAGCTTTGGCTGCAAAAGTTGCTGGTGGAAATAATTACACCACATTATGAGGCGCTCTTTTGTTGTAACATACGACGATGGTAGACTGAGTCGTCAATGAATGCTTCACCTGAAAGCTAGCTGCTAGCTAATGGTGATGCAATTTGAGCCTCATTTTTCGCGCTCTCTTATACCCATTGCCTCTGGTGCAGTTTTTTTTTTTCATTCCAGTCTGCCTGCCTGCCGTCCAGAGTCGAATGCACTTAAGCTCTGCGTCCGTCCACTCGTCCCATTCCATGGTGGTGCACACTGCCGGGTTCAGATTTGTCGATTATCGATTCGGTTGCGGAAAAGAAGTGCGCCTGGTCTGGTCTCCCCGAGACACTTCATGGAGAGGTGTAGTTCCATGGAAATTGGCGAATGAGGAAAAATATGACCCATCTTCAAGAAATTTCCTAAATTTTCTCAATAATTTTCTAAAATTACCTTATTGACCCTGAAAGGAAGTAACAGAACTATAACAAGCTCTGTTATTTTTGTTACAATATTTTTTTTTATCAAAAGTTGTTCCTAAACTATACAGGCTACATAGCAAAAAAAAAAAAATAATAATAATAAAATAAAAAAAAAATCCGAATGTTTAAATGTTTCAAAATAACAAAGTTTGAATGTTTCAAAATAGCAAAGTTTTTTAGAATTCTATTATTGCAAGCAGAGGTAAATAAATACAAATTATTTTATAAATGTCTCAACTCATAAAAATTTAAAATGAATTAAAAAAAAACAAAAATAATTTTTATTCCAACAATTATTTATGTTTTTTTTTCTTTTTATATTTATTTTTTTTTAATTGTTTTGTTACGAAAATTTATTGTTACAAAATAACACAAGCTGTTAAAGTTTTGTTTTTCTCTACCGATTGTATAGTGATTATGAATCGATTCCTCGAAAATCGTTCACTGAGAGTATATTCTGGGACGAATCCTTCTCTCCAAACAAGCATTTTATTCCAAGTTCCCCCTATAACCACCAGTAATCCCTCAAGTCCGGTGTAGCAGATGGAGCCGATTTGAAACGACGACTATAACGACGACTGAGATGGTGCCGCCAACAAGTCTGCGAAAGTCTCATTGGCTCGAAGTTTGTTTGGTGATACCTACCTACACAGTAGATGTACATTCATCCAGCACGTATTGGGGTGGGCGTTTTTCTGGGCGAGGGTTTCTAGTTTCCTGGTTTGCTACTTTCTTCTTCTAGACTCTAGTAGATTGCTCGATTTGGGTCAAGGGGAATCGATTCTTTTGGCGAATCGTGCTTTGTGGAGTAGAATTTGCATTGTATGGAAAATTGCTGAAAAAAAAAATAAAAATTTGGAAAATGTTGAAATTTTTTTTTTTTTTTAATTTTTTTTTAAATTTTTGGATTCTATCACTAAATTGAATGTTTGTTCTAAATTGTGATATGTTTGTCCACTGAAATGCAATGCAACCTCATTTAGTGGTCTAACATATTGCAGTTGATAACAGAAAACCAATTTAGTGTTCCAATTTAAAAAATAAAAAAAAAAACGAAAAAAATAAAAAAAACACTTTTTTAATATTTTTTAGCAAATTCTAGAATTGCAAGATTTGGAAACAATTACAATTTGACAATTATGGTTATTATTGGTTTATTTGAAGA
Source organism: Aedes albopictus (assembly GCF_035046485.1). Classification (NCBI taxonomy): domain Eukaryota; kingdom Metazoa; phylum Arthropoda; class Insecta; order Diptera; family Culicidae; genus Aedes; species Aedes albopictus. The sequence goes on from NW_026917513.1 coordinate 2,552, forward strand.
GTTCTTGATGTAGATTTTTAGCTTTCAACTTTATTATTATGCTAAATTTAGAATGAGTTTAATCATCATTTGGAAGAATCTTGAAGAAACGAAGCGGTCGTGTCTGTTGTGTGTTTTCTGAATCTAGTTGAACCTTCATCGCTGCAATATTAGGATTTGAAGTTATTCACAGTTTGCCAATTAACATCAAACATGATTTAAAGCAAGAATAATGCCTATAACATAAATATTTTTCCGTTTGTTTAACTTCAGTTACCATAGACGGAACCAAAGTTTCGAATTTCTTCATCCAAACAAAACACTGCAAACCATCGCGATAATTTCCGACGAGCAACGCTTCATCCCGCGTGTTTATCATAAATTTCCAAAACAACTATCCAAATGGGTTTCTCCACTAATGGATCTAACAGCTCTTGATCTCTTAATTTCAAACACTTGGAATTTACAACCCAGGTCCAAGTTCACAGCTACATCCTACGCTTACGCACCCAAACGTCTTGACCAGGTCGGATTAGTTTGGCACCTCTTTTCACCTCAGTTTATCGACACTAACGACCAGCTCTTGAAGAAAACAAAAAAAAACTGACGAACCATCAAACAGAGCTGATTTGCATATTTTTCGCCAGGTGCTCGCTTCTGTGCTGGCCTTTTGGGGCACCGTTTTTTTTTTCATCTACAAATTTAGCTCTTCCTTCCTTTTTGTCTTAAGTGGATCGGCACGGATCAACGAGTCGATCCAAATTGTGTTGCTAATTAGTCACGGCTTCTGTTGGCTGCCGCTGTCCCGTCGATGGAATCCTTTTTGGAAACGTCCGTTTTTGAAAAACGTCCGTTCGGAGTACGTCGTTTTGCCACAAGCCTTTGATACTGTTTGAAATAACATTATATTTGAAATAAACAGAACTTATGTTTGAAATAAACTTGCATTTTATATTCATTCCATACAGGTTCTGTTTGAAATTAAATACGAATGTTTTTATTTTGTTTTATTAATAAATTTTCAAAATTCCTAAATTACGCATAAATTCCAAAAAGTCATGAAATCCCTTGTTTTTAATGTACATTTGTAGAAGACCATGTTTGTCTGAACATTCATTTGGAGGCGCTATATGCATCTTTCCTTATATATCTTGATCTTGAACCTTTTGTTCAATGTTTTCTGAATTTACAAAATTCATTGCACTTACAAAGATCACAGAGATCTGTAATGTAAAAACTGGAAAAAGCGTTAAGATTTTACATAGTTCATAATTTTAAAAGTTTTAACATTTTTGGAATTTTTAGAATTTTAAGATTTTTTATAATTTTTATAATATTAAGATTTTTTGATTTTTTAGAATTTTTAAACTTTCAGAATTTTGAAAATTTTTAAATATTTTTGATTTTTTAAAATTTTCAGAATTTACAGAGCATACATAACTCACAAAGTTTTCCGAGCTCATTAAGTTAACAGTGTGTGCAGGGTTTATAGAACGCTCAGAGCTTGCAGAGTTTTCAGAATTCCGAGAGCCTATATAACACTTTTCAATGTAATAGAGATTTCAGAGTTTATAGAACTTTATGAGTCACATGGCTTATAGATTATCTAGCGTTTTCAGAGCTCAAAAAATCTCCGGGATTCTGAAAGTTTGCAGACATTATTTACATTTACATAGTTTCAAAGTTAAGAAGATGTCAGAGTTCGAAACATTTCGACTACATGCTGCTCTCAAATCATGCAAAATTTACCGAATTTACAGAGTTGAGAGAACCCATACAGCTCGTTGAATCAACAGACCTCTAAGGGTTTATTCTTTTTTTAGAGTCACATAACTCATAGAGCATCCAGAGTTTACAGCTCTCGCACAGTCTTCAACGGTTATGGGTTTCACATAGATTAAAAACAAAATACTTGGGATCAGGAAGTTTACAGACTTTATTGAGTTTTCCGAGAATTCACGGAGTTTCGTTTCACAGCACAGTGAAGCTTATGCGGCTCAAGAATGTACACAGGCTTTTGCTATGTTGAAAGAGCTCTCGTAGTTAGTATTGTAATTTAGATCGTCAACAAAGTCCTAATATTTACGAAGCATATGAAGCTTCAAGAGCTCACTAGATACTCATGGATTCTGTCATAGAGCTCTCAAGACGTGCAGATTTTTTAGAATTTACGGAGTTCAGAGAGCCCGCAGGCCTCGTTGAATAAACAAACCTTCCAAAGTTCATTGAATTTTCAGAGCCACATAGCTCATAGAGTATCAAGAATTCACAGAGTTTAGAAAAGCTTTCAATGTTCACGGAGTGTACCATAGCTAACAAAAACCACAGAGCTTACAGAATTTCCAGAGTTCTGAAAATTTGCATATTTTATTAAGTTTACAGTTTGGAAGTTTCGAAATTTTCACAGTACAAATTTTTCAAAAGTCTCATAGAGTTCACGTAGCTCCAGAAAAGTACACAGTTTTGCAATCTTAAAAAAATCAACTTTAAACTTTTGCATTGTTTAAAGAGTTCACAGAGCTCTAATAGTTAACAGAATTTGTATTCTAATTTAGAATACTCGCAGAGTTACAAAATTTGCAAGGTTTACAAATTTTAAAGAGTTTGCAGATCTTACAAAAAAAAATCAGAGCTCACCACGATGAAAGTTTTTCAGATGTTTGCAAGGTTAGCAAACAATATAAAATTTATCAAATTTGTTAATGTTCCACCTTTTATCGCTTCCCAAGTAACACACTTGTCACCGAAGAGTCACGGCGGCGCAGGTTTTTGTTGCGCAGAAGTCACTGTGACTTACTTCTAGCAAATAAACACTTACTTGCTAGAAGTAAGTCACAGTGACTTCTGCGCAACAAAAACCTGCGCCGCCGTGACTCTTCGGTGACAAGTGTGTTACTTGGGTTAGGAGGTTACATACCTTGAAGGGTATAAAAGAAACAGTTTCACACAGTTTTATTTTTTCAGACTTTACCGAGCTTACAAAGCTTGCTGATTTCACAGAGCTCGTAGAGCTCACAATACATGCAGAGTTCTTTGAGCTGTCAAGTCTTGCAGAGTTTTCAGAATTTTTCCAGCGTCCAGAGAGCCCGCATAACTCGTACAATAAGCCGAGCTTTCAGCGTTCATATAATTTTCTGAGTCACGTAGCTCGTAGAGTATCATTGCCCGAAATGACCTGAAGATAGACTTTTAAAATGATATTGCTCAAATTTCATGATACTCTGTTACGCTAGAGCGCTATAAATGGTAATTTAACTTTTTATAAGTGTTTGCGAGCTGAAATAGAACATGTAACACATAAATAAAACTTGCAAAAGTCTCCACGGAGCGAGCAGAGCATACAGAATTCCAAGAATTGACAAATTTTTATGTATGTTAACTTGTTAAACTCAAGGTGAAAGAATTCATAAGGCTCATAAAGCTCCAAAAGCTCATTGAGCTCGTATGGCTCATAGAGCTCCTAATGTTCATACAGCTTCCAAAGCTAATAGAACTCCAAAAGCTGATTGAGCACCCAAAGCTCATAGAGCTCCTAAACCTCATAGAGCTCCTAAAGCTCATAGAGCTCCTTAAGCTCATAGGGCTCTTAAAGCTCATAGAGTTCAAAAAGTTCATAGAGCTCCTAAAGCTCATAGAGCTCCTAAAGCTCATAGAGCTCCTAAAGCTCATAGAGCTCCTAAAGCTCATAGAGCTTCTAAAGCTCATAGAGCTCCTAAAGCTTATAGAGCTCCTAAAGCTCATAGAGCTCCTAAAGCTCATAGAGCTCCCAAAGCTCATAGAGCTCCTAAATCTCATAGAGCTCCTATAGCTCATAGAGCTCCTAAAGCTCATAGAGCTCCTAAAGCTCATAGAGCTCCTAAAGCTCATAGAGCTCATAAGCTCATAGAGCTCCTAAAGCTCATAGAGCTCCTAAAGCTCATAGAGCTCCTAAAGCTCATAGAGCTCCTAAAGCTCATAGAGCTCCTACAGCTCATAGAGCTCCTTAAGCTCATAGAGCTCCTAAAGCTCATAGAGCTCCTAAAGCTCATAGAGCTCCTAAAGCTCATAGAGGTCTTAAAGCTCATAGAGCTCCTAAAGCTCATGAAGCTTCTAAAGCTCAGAGAGCTCCTAAAGCTCATAGAGCCCCTAAAGCTCATAGAGCTCCTAAAGCTCATAGAGCTTCTAAAGCTCATAGAGCTTCTAAAGCTCATAGAGCTCCTAAAGCTCATAGAGCTCCTAAAGCTCATAGAGCTCCTAAAGCTCATAGAGCTCCTAAAGCTCATAGAGCTCCTAAAGCTCATAGAGCTCTTAAAGCTCATAGAGCTCCTAAAGCTCATAAAGCTCCTAAAGCTCATAGAGCTCCTAAAGCTCATAGAGTTCATATAGTTCATAGAGCTCCTAAAGCTCATAGAGCTCCTGAAGCTCATGGAGACCCTAAAGCTCATAGAGGCTTTAAAGATGATAGTGCTCCTAAAGCTCTTAGGGCTCTTAAAGCTCAAAGAGTTTATAAAGTTCAGAACTTGAAATTTGAAAAGGTGATAAGATTGTTTAAACTAAGTATAGTGAAGTAAGTTTTGAAAGTTTAAGAAATTAAAAAAAATACAAAATTAAATTCTTAGTATTTGTTTCTATGTGAACTTTTCTATGCTTATTGACTTCAGATAACCTTACAGAGTCAAATACATAGTATTTTATATATATACACTGGGACCAGGAATAATTTAGGTAAATAATAAGACTGGGGTACACACATTTCATCCCAAAAAGATTCATTAACTTAATTGTTGAAATGCTTTTCAAGATGCGAAGGAGGTTATGTAGCATAAGTGGTTAGGCTTTCAAGGGAGTTTCAGGGAAATTTCAGAGGTGGTGTTTCAATGCGTTTCAGATGGGCTTCTCGGGGGCTTTATGGGCTTTCAGGAACTGTTTCAAAGCGTTTCAGAAGGGTAGCTAAAGGGTTTTAGAAAATTTCAAGTGGCTTCAGGACCGAGATGCAGGAGCGTTCAAAGGGACTTGGGAGGTGATTCAAGCAGTTTTAGGAGGATTTCGGGAATTTTCTGGGGGATTCTGGGTGCTCCCGGGATTTATTTTGAAGACTTCACAGGGGTTCAAGTGAGCTTCAGGGAGTTTCACGGGATTTCTGAAGAATTAAGTGCGCTTCACAGACTTTCAGATAAGATTCAGGGGGTTTCAGAGGCGTTTCAAGCTATTTAAGAGGGATTCTCGGTGGTTTCTAGGACTTTATAGGTTTTTAAGTGAGATTGGGAGTCTTCAGAGAATATTTGAAAGAGTTTCCGGTGAGCTTCAGGGGACTTCAGCAGCAGGATTTCAAAGGCGTTCCAAGAAATTTCATGTTGTTCAGGGAGGTTGACAGTGGTTTTAGTGGCTCCACAGGCCTTTAGGTGAGTTTCAAAGGCGATTTCAGCTATATTTCAAGAGGCTTCAGGGTCGAGTTGCAGAAGCGTTTAACGGGACTGAGGAGGCGTTTCAAACAGTCAAGGAGCGGACCTGGTGTGATTGTTAGAACACTTGACTATCACGCCGAGGACCTGGGATCGAATCCCACTCCCGACAAACTCGCAAAATGTGAGTTCTTCCTTCGGAAGGGAAGTGGGTCCCGAGATGAACTAGCCTAGGGCTAAAAATCTCGTTAATACAGATAAAAAAAGAGCATCAAATAACGCGTATATAAAAATACTCTTAACATAGTTGTTAGAGGACTTTTATTGTTATTATTGCTTTAGTATAGAGATTTTTAGCCCTAGGCTGGTTCATCTTTTTATTTAGAGGACTTTTGTAAAAAGCGTCCTTTGAAAAAAAAAAATACAGGCAGAAAACTGGTTTTCGTGAACCTTTTTAAACCATCTTAACAACTTTATAACAACTTTCAAATTTACTTAAAATTCATTGCTATACAGGTTTGCTGGAAAATGCATGTATAAGGTAAAGAATTTCCACAATTTTTAGAATTTACGGAGCTTACACGGCTCATAGTTCACCGAGCTTATACAGTTTACAGTGTGTACAGAGCTCATGGTGCTCTCAAGTCTGGCAAAGTTTTCAGAATTCGCAGCGTTTAGAGAGCTTTTATAATGCGTTGAATTTTCGGAGCTTCCGGAGCTCATTGAATTTTCATAGTCGCATAGCTCACTGAGTATCCAGAGTCTACAGATTTCTCATGGAGCTCTCGAGTTTTACAAAGATTGCAGAAATCATAGGGTTGAAAAAGACCGCATATCTTGCTGGATTACAGAGCTCATGAAATTTCCAGGGTACTGAGGGGTTACAGTACGTCGTCCCGAAAAAGTCGATGTTCGAAAAGGAAGATGCTCATATACAAATTTGTAGCATTTTTGTAGAACATTTAAGTTTTCTTAAAAATCCAGAGATTTCACCAGGGCATTTTTTGAAAAATTACCTTTTTCATAAAAATTCTCTAAAACATAATTTTTTCGTAATATTTTATTTTATTTATTTATCTTTGGACATCTAGGCTTTCTTAAAGAGTGTTGGTTTTTTATATATTGTAATTTTATTGACCGCAGAACATTTTTTGTAAATTCCGTAAGACACTTGTGAGAGATAGCTTCAGAAATTCCTCGACGGATTTTTTTTCCGGAATCTCTCCGAAAAATTCTCAAGTATTTTCTCCTTGGAATTACTTGCAGAGTTCCTCCAGAAGTCTCTAATGGTTATTTTTTCTTGAGCATAAAGGAGTTATCTTAAAGTGCTTCTTCAGGTTTTTTTCGTAGGTATTATCCTAGGCAATCATCCAGGAATTGCTCCAGAAATAGCTGCAGAAATTGCTTCAGGATTTTCAAAACTTTCTTCTAGTGCATGTCTACGGTATCTCCAGAAGTTTTCCAAGAGATTCCTCTTCTTCCATGGATTTCTTGGAAATTCATACAGGAGTTTCTTAAAGTATTCTTCAGTATTTTTAATGCAGTTTCTGGGAAAACTTCTTGAAAAATCGATGAAGAAATATTTGAAAAAAAAAAAATCTTCTGGGATCTCTGAAGACATCCCAGGAAAAATTGAAGATGGAACCGCAGGAGCAATATCTAAAAAAAATTCTCGTAGAAGAAAGAATTTCTCAAAGAATTCTTGGAGAAACCTTGGGAAGAATTTCTGAAGAAATTTTTATTGAATTTATAAATGAATTTTAGACGAATTTCTGAAAACTCCGTGAAAGAACTTTTGAAGAAATTCCGAAGAAATCCCTGGAAATTAGAATTTCGGAAGGAATCCTAGCCGGAATTTCTGAAAGAACCCCTGAAAGAATTTCTAAAGAAATCTTCAGAAAAATCCTTGTAGAAAGCTAAGGAAGTACTTTTGAATGAATCGCTGGAGGAATATCTAAAGAAATCACAGGAAAATTCTTCAAGGAATCTCTGAAGGAATTTCTTAAGAACGTCCTGGAGAAGCTTCTCGGGGAATCCTCGGTGGAATTCCTAGAAAAAAAAATATTGAGGAATTCATAGGAAAATACCTGGAGAAATAATGCAATAAAAATCTTGGTACTCCCGAAGAAATCTGTATAGTTCATACAGTTCATAGTCAAGTGTGTGCAGAACTCAAAAGTTTTCATGTCTTGAAAAACTTCCAGAATTGATAGAGTGCAGAGAGCTCACATACCTAACTCAGAGTCTCAGCTCATAGAGTATCCAGTTCAGAGCTTACAGGATTCACGAAGTTTTCAATGGTAACAGGTTTTACGCAGCTAATAAAGCTTACTACCACAAAATTTCCGAAGTTCTGAAGATTTTCAGATTTTTATTAGTTATCAGAGTTTTTTAGCGTTCAGAAAGCGCACGTAGTTCGTTGGGAGCTTTCAGAGCTTTTGGATAATCCAGAGCTTTCAGAGCTTACATAATTTTGAGTGTTTGCAGAGATTTAACAAAGCGCATAGAGCTCACATAGTCTTCTGGGTTCTGAAAGATTGCAAACTTTATTGAGCTTACTATACGTACAGTACACAATGGGTCCAAGACGAAGACGAAAATGTTTCTTAAGTTTTTTTTTTTACGAAGACAAAAATGTTTCTTAAGTTTTAGATACATGATGTCTTTGGGAAAGTTTCTTTATATATTCGTGGCGACATCCGGTTGCTTCAGTCGCTCTAGATCGTACCGGGGCGGCCGCCGGTACTGTACATTGTTAATAACGGAGAGTTTTGGGCGCAGTTTAACCATCACCAGGTAGTGATCAGAGTCGATATTAGCGCCACGATAGGTCGATAATGTCGGAGAAGTGCCGTCCGTCAATCAGAACGTGGTCGATTTGAGATTCCGTCTGCTGTGGTGATCTCCAGGTGTAACGATAAGGGAGGCTGTGTTGGAAAAAGGTGCTACGTATGGCCATATTTTTGGAGGCGGCGAAATCAATTAGTCGTAGGCCGTTTTCGTTCGTCTGCTGGTGGGCGCTGAACTTACCAATCGTCGGTCTGAATTCCTCCTCCTGGCCTACCTGAGCGTTCAAATCACCTATGATGATCTTGACGTCGTGGCTTGGGCAGCGATCGTACTCGCGTTCGAGCTGCGCGTAAAATGCGTCTTTGTCATCATCAGTGCTTCCGGAGTGAGGGCTGTGCACGTTTATTATGCTAATGTTGAAGAATCGGCCCTTGATCCTCAACCTGCACATTTTTTCGTCGATCGGCCACCAACCGATCACGCGCCTCTGCATGTCGCCCATCACTATAAAAGCTGTTTCCAGCTCACATGTGTTGCCGCAACTCGGGTAGATGGTATGATTACTTCTAAACGTTCGCACCATAGATCCCGTCCAAAACACCTCCTGCAGCGCTACGATTCCGAACCCGCGGTCCTTCAGTATATCGGCGAGTATGCGGGTGCTCCCGATGAAATTGAGAGATCTGCAGTTCCACGTACCGAGCTTCCAATCGCAAGTCCCTTTTCGTCGCTGTGGTCGTCGCCATTGGTATCGGTTCGCATTCTTCTCTTGTTGATTTTTCGGTGCTAGTCTTTTTTACGGCTGGCTCGCAGGGCCTGACACCAACTCACTAACCCAGGCAGCTAGGCTTACCTTCCCGGAAGCTACGGGTTCTGCATTGGCATTTCCTCCAACTACAGTGCCAAATAGCTAGGCTCAAGCGCCAGTCTTCGCCGGGGGTGGTGTTTTTAATGGGCGCCCAGGAGATAATATTTTACCTGAGCTTCCACCTTTAAAACTCAGAGCTTCTAAAGTTCGTAGAGCTCTTAAAGCTCGTAGAGCACCTAAAGCTCGTAGAGCTCCTAAAGCTCATTGAGCTTCTAAAGCTCATTGGGCTCCTAATGCTCATTGAGCCCCTAATGCTCTTTGAGCTCCTAAAGCTCATTGAGCTTCTCTGGCCCATTGAACTCCTAAAGCTCATAGGGCTCCTAAAGCTCATTGAGCTCCTAAAGCTTCTAAAACTCATAGAACTCCTAAAGCTCATAGAGCCTCTAAAGCTTATAGAGCTCTTAAAGCTCATAGAGCTTCTTAAGTTCATAGAACTAGCTGCGTTTTTAATGTATACATAACATAATTCAGGTCATTAATCTCTCTGGATATTGAGAACTTGTAATTTGAAAAGTTGATTAGCTTGTTAAACCTAAGTTTAGTAAGTTCGTAACAATTTTAAAGTTAACAAACCCTACTTGAGAAAAATACGAAATTCACTTCGTTATACTCGTTGTAATGTGAATTTTGCTATGTTTATTGACTTCAGATAGCCTTACAGAGTCCATATAGTTTACCAAATGTGTACTCTGGAACCTGGAACAACACATTGCAATGCATTGGAATTCAGGTAATAAATCAGGGGTACACAAATAAAATTCTATGCTTAATGAATTCATTATCCTAATTGATGAAATGGATTTAAATATGCGAAGAAATCTATGGAGGGTAAGTGGGTAGGCTTTCAAGGGAGTTTCAGGATAATTTTGGAGACGTTTCGCTGCGTTTCAGATGGACTTCAGAGAGATTCTCGGGGCTTTATGAGCTTCCAGAAGATGTTTCAAAGTGTTGCAGAGGAATCTCAAAGGGAGTTTCAATTAAATTTTAGGAGTCTTCAGGGCCAGCTTGCAGAAGCATTTAAAGCAACTTTGGGAGCGTTTCAGGCAGTTTAAGGAGAGTTTCGGGAGGCTTCTGGGGGATTCGTGGCGGTTCCGGATGTTTAGATGACTTCACAGGAGTTCAGGCGATCTTTAGGGGAACTTCAGCAAGTTTCGAAGGCGTTTCAAGACGTTTCAGAAGCGTTTCATGTGGTTTTAAAAGGACTCTAGACGTGTCAGGGCATTTCCGTTCGTTTCAAGAAGTTCAAAGGCTATCAGAGGCGATTCAGAGGAATTTAGAATGGTTTCAGAGAGCATCAAGCCGTTTCAAGTAGATTTCACGAGGCTCTGAAGCCTCCGGTTTGCTTCAGGGTATTTCAAAGACGTTGCATGACTTCAAGGAAATTCAGAGCGGTTTTAGGGGACTTCTTATGCTTTCAGGCGTGCTTCAGTTGTTTTAAGAAGCGTGTCAAGCCAATCACGAGGGGATCCCGCAGATTTTTGGGGGTTTACAGACTTTGAAGTGAGCTTTGGGGGTTTCAGGAGGCATTCAGAAGCGTTTCACGGCGTTACAGAGCGTTTTGGCGGGTTTCAGAGGAGTCAGGGGGGTTCAGAGAGGTTTTGAGGGCTACACAGGCTTTCAGGTGCACTTCGTGGAATTTGAAGGGGGTTTCAAAGGTTTTCCTAGAAATTTTTGGAGCGTGTTACGAGGTTTCAGAAAAGCTTCAAGACGTTTCAGGGTGTTTCCGTAAGATTTAAGGAGTCCAAAAGGCTATCAGGGGCGATTCAGAGGAATTTTCGAGCGGTCTCAGGGAGTATAAAGCCGTATCAATGGGCTTTCAGGCTTTCGAAGAGTTTCAGAGACGTTGCAAGGCTTTTCAGGGATATTAAGAGAAGTTTGAGGGGGCTTCACAGGCTTTCAGATAAGCTTCAGGGGATTTCAAAGACGTTAGATTTAGACAGGCTTTTAGGTGAGCTTGGTGGGCATCATGGGGTATTCAGAAGTGTTTGAAGACGTTACAGGGCATCTTAGCGGGTTTTAGAGATATATTAGAGAGCTTCGAGGAGTTTCAAATGCTCTTTAAGGAATTCCATGCTGTTTCGGGGGAATTCAGAGATGTTTTAGAAGCTTCACAGGACTTCAGGGGAACTTCATGGAGGGAGTTCCAGATGCATTTCAAGAAGCTTCAAAAGCGTTTCACGAGATTTCGTAAATGCTTCAAGATGTTTCTTGACGTTTCTGTATGTTTCAATGGGTTCAAAGGCTTTTAGTAGAGCATCAGGAGAGATCAAGAGGGTTTTAAATAGGTTGCAAGGCTTATCAAGGCCATTAACGAGGATTTTAGGGTTCTTCGAGTGGTTTCAGAAGGGTTCACAGGCTTCACAGGCTATCAGGTCAGTTTAAGGGGTCTTCAGATGCGTTTAGGAGCCTTAGGAGCCGGATAGTTTCGGCACTGCTGCCGCAACCTCGCTGGCCGCGAATAAACGTATTCGCTGGGGTCATATTAGGAAGGGTCCAAACGGTTAAGGCGTATCAAAGTGTTTCAAGAAGTTTCGGAGCGTTTTAGGAAGATTCTCTGGGATTTCGCAGACTTTCAGTTTAGCTTCAGGAGAATGTCTTGCCGTTTCAAGGCGTTCCCACGGTTTTTGGCGGCTTCACTGGCTTTCAAGTGAGTTTCATAGGGGTTTCAGGAGGTTTTCAGAGATGTTGTTTCAATGCATTCCAAGTCTCATTTCAGGACAGCATCTAGACGGTTTTGAACTGATTACAGTTTTAGATTCGATGATATTTAGACAAGGAAGTTCTTGGGCTAGTTACGTTTGTAGATCTGATAACAAGTCCTTCGAGATACTCAAACATACATTGATCTAAAGTATCTGAAGCTTTCGTTTCCAATGGGTCTACAGTCTACATTTTCAGAGCTTTCCGAACACAAAGAGTTTTTAAAGAAATCGAATGATTTTTTTTAGTTTTTTGAGCTTTAAAAGTTTTGGGAGCTCCCAGGGTGCCGGGTCATTTGGCCAAACGCTATTTGAATGAACAGCCTATGATTCAAAGAAGGAAAAACCTAGGGAAGTGGAACCATCTCGGCAGGGCTCCTATTTTGGGCACTTTTCTGCTATAACTGAGCCAATTTCGAAGCAATTGACACATTTTTTGGAACGCGGTGAAATACGTATAGTATCTAGCCGTGCACAAAATTTCAAGACAATTGGTTTGGAATTGACTGAGTTACAGTGAAAAGTGCCCAAAATACCGGCCACTGCCCAAGTGGCTCGCTACCCTATGACAAAAAATTTCGCCATTTCTAAAAATTAAAATCTTTTAATGGTAAAAGTTGAAAGAATAGCCTATGATTAAAAGAAGGAAATATTTCTGGTAATCATATTGGCATCTTGAATGGTATCCAGAGTTAGTCTACATCTCTAGATTCTCCGGACATCAACTCTCAGGGTTATTATTCTAGATTGTCTGTTAATCATTTACAAACATTTTAGTATGTATAACTAGAGTTCCTAGAGCTCTGGTGTCTAGGACGTCAAGAGCAAAAACAGTTTTTAAAGTTTCCAAATTTGACATAGTAGGTATTCCAGGTGCATACATTTTTAGAAAATTTTTTTCTTGTAGAGGGTTCGTAGGCTCAATCACTAGAGTTCTTGGAACATTGAACAGAACAGAATTCACACGGTTTCTGCTGTTAAAAATTTGCACCACAGTGACTAAAGTTTTACCGATTTCAAAAAGCATTTGTGTAGTTTTCAAAGTGTCTAGAGTTTTAAAGATTTTCAGAGTTTACATAGCTTACAAAACTTAAAGAGCTGCAGAGTTTTTAGGGTTGGTTGAGTTTCTATATAATGTTCATATAGTTTAGTGTAAACAGGGTTTCTAGACCTTTATTTTCTAGCGCGTCTGGAGTGTGTTTGAAGTTTTCAAATTTTACTGAGCTTCTCCAATGTAATGGTTATGTTCAAAATTTCAAAACATTTTTGGAGTTTATAGATTTTTTTTAAATATTGGGAGTTACAGAGCTCATAGTGCTGGTTGAGTTTCTAAAGTATCTGTAAAGAAATTACAAACATTTTACGATAACTAGGATTCCTAGGCTTTAAGTTTGTAATACGTCTAGTAGTTTTTGAATTTTTCAAAAAATTTGCATGGCTTTTCGAGTGCATAGAGTTAATTTAAAATTTCATAAGATAAGCTCGGTGTTTTTGAAGATGTCTCTTGACTTTTCAAAGGTTACAAAATGTTTACAGTTTGTGGAGATAGCTTACAGATCTTTTTAATTTTGCTCCTGAATAGTTTTTTTTTTATTTTAAAACTTTATAAGATAAAAATCAGAAATATTATCAGCACATAGTCATTTCATGTTTTTGATTTTTTTTTCTGTTTAACCGTTTGGAGCCGGCTGAAAACGAGCATAATAAACGTGTTCAAGACTAGCGAGGTTGCGGCAGCAGTGGCAAAACAATCCGGCTCCAAAGGGTTAAGGCGAAACTGGATCCATTTCCTCACTTCTTGGTTTTTGATTTTTAATAAAATAACGAAGCAATATTTTCAAAATCGGTTTTCGTACACATGTAGAGTATGGATCAAGGTATTTCCTGAATTTTTCCCTGGTGGAAATTGTTTTTCGTTTTTATAGAAACCATTTTTAAACAAAATTTCACGAAAAAATGGTTTCTGTAAAAACGAAAAATAATTTCCACCAGGGAAAAAATCAGGAGATACCTTGATCCATATTCTACATGTGTATGAAAACCGATTTTGAAAATATTGCTTCGTTATTTTATAAAAAATCAGAAACCAAAAAAATGAGGAGATGCTTCCAGTTTCGCCTTAAAAAATGTATAACTTTTTAAGTTTTTTTTTTTTTTGTGGTTGACATCAATTCGTTAACATTTTTGAAATTTCTTGAAGCTTAAAATTAAAATAGTTTCTAAATATTCAGATTTATTGCAATTTCTGGAGCTTGTAATGTTTTTTTCAATCTATATTTTCAAAAACTTCTAAAATATCTCCAAATCTTCTCAACATTCATAAGTTTCTTTTATTTTGTTTTTTTTTTCTTATTTATAGATAACATACTTTGCACAATTTTCACAAAGCTTAACAATTTTAAGAAATATTTAGGAAATTTTGAGCGTCCTAATTTCGTAGAGTCTCCAGTCCAGTCCAGTCTGAAAACATAGTAAAGCAAAAAAGAAAATCTGTATTTTTATAAGTGTACAAGGCTTACTCCGTTTCTAGTTTTAAAGGTCTCTACATAGCATAGTGCTTCGTACGGTTTATAGATTCATATTATTAATAATCTATACAGAGCTAACGGTGTTCAAATTTCTCATGGTGGTTACGTAGTTTACATAAAATTATATTAAAAAATATATATTTTTAATTACTTGCAAAACGTGCATCACTAATTCCCATCGACCGTTTCCGCACCACATGCCACATAATTTTAGCCTTGTTTTAGCATTTAAAACGAATCGTTTTGCCAAACGGAATACGGAGAGGCTACCACCACACTGTACTGCACTGACTGGTCTTGACCTCGCTGTAGACCCAAACAGCAATCAATCTTCGAATCATCATTCGCTTCGCTTAGCTTCCCCGCCGCCTGCCTAGCTTAGTATTCCCGTTAAACACAGTGAATGAAACGGTTTCTCGGTCCGCGTCCGAAGAAGCTTAAAAAAACACAATTATTTAGATAACCTTGAAAAAACAATTGGGAAATCGGGTGAAAGAGGCGAAACACTTGTGGAAGACAGAATCGCACTCCATATATGTACATCCCCACTCACATGCGCCGAGGTGAACCCCCTTTCTTTCGGTCAATACACCGTTTTACTAATCATAACTCTTTCAATCATAATCATAACTTCTCACGTTTCCATCTGCTTCTCTCTCCCTCTTTTTTGCAGGAATTGCAGAATGAAGTCGGCGCTCTATTGGAATTCCGCGATCTGGTTATCGAGACCTTTCCCGACCTTAAAACGAAGATGGCATCGTCCACTGCCAACAGCACACTCACCGGTATCCCATCGTCATCGCTGGCGTCCAGGTAGGTTTCGTTTTTTTAGGATAAATCGCTTAATCGTCGTGGAGTTTTAGACCGTAAGCTTTGAAAGTCGCTCTTTCCCTCATGAACAAATAAATATCCTCAAACATGAACCTTCAATGTTTTTTTTTTATAAACTTTTGTAGAATCCCGAGCAGAAAAGAATAGCAACTGAATAACATATCAAGGTATTAATTTTAAATACTATCATACCTCCACATACCCTTCATTAGGTGGACATAAGAGGCAAAATAACAAAAACGAATACCATGATTTTGTATGAATAACGCCTAGAAAATAACAAGTTATGTTATTTCAGTAATGAATGCATACCTAAAATTTAGAGTTGTGTATTTGTTATTCAGAATGTATTGAATAACAAAGCAATAACATGCATTGTTATCAAATTGTGTATTTGCTCGATAGCTCCATGATGTAATAGCAAAACATGTTATGCAGTTATTTCACTGCTAAATTAATAAATACCATATCAATACCAAACTCTGCTCAAATACCTCCAATTGTTATTGAGAGGTTCTTATTACATTCTGTAGAATAATATAATAATAACATGTTTTGGTATTAGAGCACAGGTTGTTATTTGCATGATATTAGTAAGGTATTCCCTTCTGCTCGGGATTCGTTTCATACTACAGGTACTCTTCGATATAACGTACAAATAAATTTTCTCTTTGTACGTTATATCGAAGTGTACGTTATATCGTAGCAGAGAAAAAAATTATATTTGTTTTGCTAGTTTTGATGAATTTGACGTGAAATTAACTCCAAATAATGATTTCGGTGAAACTCACAAAACTAATAATGGAAAACATGAGTTTTCGCGAAAATGTCATTTCATTTTTTGTGCTTCGATATAACGTACATTTTGTTTCGATATAACGTACACTATTATTTTTCCCAAATTGCGCTAATTCCGGGTAAAAGGCTAATGCTGCAACAAAACATTGATTTGAGTGATTTCGTAGTTTATCTGGGAGTAATTACTGGAAAAAATTAAATTTTTCAATATTGTACGTTATATCGAAGCCAAATGTACGTTATATCGAATTCGCTATATCGATGGTACGTTATATCGAAGAATAACTGTATGACACATTACAAATATTGTCCAAATAATCCCAACAAAAGGCCAACACAACGTGAATCATGGCAACCTTGGATGAATGTCGGTCGGACTACAATGGCAAATATTTGGCATTACGACAAACAGTCAATGGCACCTTAAATGAAAATTTTCCAAGGATTTTCCCAACAGAATCCTCAGAACTTTCTCAATCAATTGGATGTGAATGTATATAAAATATCCAAGAATTATGCAGAGTTATTGACAATTTCATCTTTAATTTATTATTTTTTTCTATTTTTTTATTTATAAAAATATGCTTTGCGACCCCGTTTTTATAGAAATCTTCACCAAAATATTTTATCCGAAATACAAAAAAAAAAATCAATCATCCATCAATATTCTGAGAAATTTCCTCATTTTTTATTTCATTTTTTAATATTTCCTTATCGACTTCTTTATAATAGCTTTGGTAGTTTTGACCTACATATTTAGGTCACTATTACTTCAAAAACTTGCCCAAACGTTTTTACTCAATTTCTTCGGAAGGTGTTGTAAAAAAAACTTCACTATTAATAAAAAAAAAACTTCTGGGAGCGGACCTGGTGTGATGGTTGAAGCCCGTGACTGCCACGCCGAAGACCTGGGATCGAATCCCACTCCCGACAAACTCACAAAATGTGAGAACTTCCTTCGGAAGAGATGTAAAGCGTGGGTCCCGAGATGAACTAGCCTAGGGCTAAAATCTCTTTAATATAGATAAAAAAAGAAAAAAATATTGTGGAGTCTATGAACTCCTTCTGCACAAGGAGTACTTGTTTTCTGCTAATCTCTTGAAGTTTCCTGTTTACAAATTTCGCCACAGTTCTCTAGAAGATTGGAAGGGGATTCACCAAGAACTAGCTCAATCATGCTATCGAACATTCACTAAGCAGATTTCCGTGGTGAATTCCATGATTTTTCCTCATTCGTTCCATCAGAATTTTTAAAAATTTGTTCAACAATTTGCACTGCACCAAATCTTTTTCCGGAAACTTCCAAATAGTTTTTTAAAACTACTGCACTACACTGTATTTTTTGTTCCCGTGGGCTTCCCACATTTTAACATTTCTTCTAGTAGTTCCTCTAATTTTTTTTCATTTTTTTTCAATTTTTATTTTTTATTCGAAGTGTTCTTTTTTTTAAAGAAATTTCATGTATAAACATGCATATTTGTACTTCCATAGTTATTTTGTCAGTAATTAACGGAGAAACCCATATTCAAATGCTCTATTCATAATCCTGATGAAATTTCTATGAAGTAAAAAAGATTCATGAATTTCTTTGGAAATTCAGCCAATTCTCCATGGTTTCCATCCGTTTTGGGTATTTTTCTTTCTAAGTTTCTTTAGAAAATCTTTTAACGGACCCTCAAGCATTTTCACGGATTTCTCACATATTTTCTGTTTTCTTCACAACATTTTGTTGAGAATTTCAATAGTTGTTTCAGTTGATATTTATTTTAAAAAATGTATATTTATATTTTTATGGATCAATATTGTGTTCAGCAGTTTTCAAAACTGCTTATTATGTTCTCCCGACCGTTCAGAGAATAACGATGTTTTCACTAATTATTGCACAAGTTGTTCCTGTCAAGTTTTTCACAACGAAGTTATTAAAAAAATGGTCTCGTCATAATTTCCCATACTTATTCCATCAAGAAACTCTCCCAGAATAGTAACTTGTATTGACAATTGTTTTCCTATATGTTTTTCGCCTGGAAGAATTCCCATAGACTCGAGAAAGTTAGTATGCTTTTACAGAAAACTCACCAAGTTTTTTTTGTAAATCTATCAACAAATCTTGCCCTTCCGCCAAATGTGATGATGATGATGATGATTGTGTACCCACCATCAGCGCAAGGATTACCTATGGCTGCAGAGTCATACCGGAACGGAATGATCTACCTGATGGTTTGTTGTAGCAGGGTAAGCTAAATTCACTGGAGACCTTCGGAAAACAACATGATAATTGTTATCTCGTGACAAAGTCTGGCCACCCCACGAACATTTGCCCGGAAACCAGTTCATTTAACTTCCTTAGGCTACCCCTCCGAAATCCCCATATATGTCATGTTCAAATATAAAAAGTAATAATAAGGAACGAACTCACCGGGTAATCCTGACCAGCTGGTTTTCTATGTTTGGCTTTAGTCTCAGCATGCAAACGGTCCAACCATATTAAATGTGCACTCGTTCACACCATTCGCTGATTCTCCGATCGTCCATCGAAGAATCCGAAAAAAAAACATAAGCGAGAATACCCGACGCACTGAAAAACAATCTCTTGGATACTAGCATTTCCGAACTCGGAATAACGACGAACACGAGCACCACGATGCGGGCAATGTGGTCTCTTGCCACCGAGCCATCGTCGATCGTTTACATAAGGTGCGAACAAAAAACACAAAGAAAAATGCAAAAACGCGGTAAAGACGAAATGCGGCATGTTTCAGCCTCCACGCCCTGCTTGTCACTCATCTTGCCCTTCCGCCAAATGTGTATGAAAACTGATTTTGAAAATATTGCTTCGTTATTTAATGAAAAATCAAGTATGAGGATCAAGGTATTTCGTTTTCGCAAAAAAACGCTTTTAAACCAAATTAAAAAAAAAACCCTGATTAATCCACCTAGTGGTGATAGTGCTTTTCTCGTCGAATATGTACTCATGATCTTTCCTTGGTTGGGATGCGACTAGGATAATTTTGCTCCGGGATGTTGGCTTTGCAGTCTTTTGGGGGAATCGAAAACACTAGTTTATGATTTTTTCCGAAGTTTCGGCCCGTATGGGGCCTTTTTCTAGGGCTTTGCTTAATTCAAAAATGTCATGCGGAAGTTTTGGTATATATTGAGTCCGTTCGGTTTTAAACCGTCGTGATGCAGATTGTGGAAATCGTTTCCAGTTCTGGAACACTACCGGTTCTCCCAAATATGGTCTGAGACTTTCTGCTGGCTAACTGTTCAGTAGGTCATTAAAAAAGCCCCGATTTGATGTTTCGCATGCATAGGTCAGTTCACTTCTATATTTGACCTCTTACGACGGAACACTCAAGATCGGTTCCCGGACTCGACCTGTTGTCCCGAATATGGTCTGAGGCTATTTTCTTGCTAGTCGTTCATCAGATCACCAAATAAATCATTTGATATGTTACATGTATTGGTTTACATTTGACCTTTTCCACCGGGATACCCGGAATCGGTTGCATAACACACTGATGTCTGAGTCTATTTTCTTGCCCACTATTTATCATGTTATCTGAAAAACCGTGATTTGAGATGTCGCATGCATGGGTTTGGTTCACTATTTTATTTGGCCACTCCCGGCGGGACACCCGGAACCGGTTCCGGGAAACTACTGGTTCACCATATCTGAATTATTTTCTTGATAATCATTCATTAGGTTATCAAAAAAGCCGCGGTTTGATATGTCGCATGCATGGGTTTGGTTCACTTTTATATTTGGCCACTTCCAGCGCGGAATACCCGGAACCGGTTCCGCAACACTACCGGATCAGATATGGTCTGAGACTATTTTCGTGAAAACCATGTATTAGGTTATCAAAAAAGCCGCGGTTTGATATGTCGCATGCATGCGTTTGGTTCACTTTTATATTTGGCCACTTCCGACGGGACACTCAGAACCGGTTCCGGAACACTACCGGTTCATATATGGTTTAAGAATATTTTCATGATAATCGTTCATCAAGTTATTGAAATTGCCGCAATTTGATGTGTCGCATGTATGGGTTTGTTGCATTTTCATGTCTGACGGTACCGGTTCGGAACACCTATATGGCCATAACTCCGGAACGGCTGGACCGATCCGAACCATTTTCAATAGGAAACAATGGGACCAGATTCCGCGTCGAATGAGCCGTTGATCGTTAAAATCGGTTGATATTTACTATCTAAAAGTTAGGTGACCATACACGCACACAGACATCATCTCAACTCGTCGAGTTGCGTCGATTGGTATATGAGACTTGCCCCTCCGGGGGCTCTATCAAAATTTCATTTTTGGAGTGAACATATAGCCTTTCGGTACACTTTGGTGTACGAGAAAGGCAAAAAGTTTTTTGTTTTTTTATTCTACAAATGTCAAAGAATATATCAAAAAATAAAATAATAGAAAGCAATTTTGAACTCTTAACAAAGTGTGTATAAATATTCTCCAGTATGCTTCCCAAGTTTTTTCGTTTAGTTCCAACCAGAAATACTGCTGATTTTTTTTTCGCTCAAAATGTGTATTTGAAATCTAGAGTTTTGGTAAAAAAAAAAACAAAACAATCTGGTGTATCTCAGAGGATTTTTTTTCGCTATTTTACCAGATAGGTGCTCAATACTTTTACCAGAAAAAAAAACAATAGGGTGACAAAGCCCTATCTAGATTGTTTGTTCAATAAGGTTGAAGGGAATTCTTCCAGATGTTCTTCAGTTATGGTTTTCCCAAAATTCCTCCACTAGTTTTCCCGGTATCTTTCAGAAATTCTTGGAAGAGTTTTTTTTTTCTCAAAAGCTCTTCTTGGAGTTCATCCAAAACTCCAGAAATTTTTCCTGAATTTCTTCATAAAATCCTGTCGGATGTTCCACCAAATATACCCCATATGTTTTTCAAATAAAATATGAATATGAGAATTCCTCCAGAAATTTTTCAGAGAGTTCTAGTGATTTTTTTTTTCAAAAATTCTTTTGGAGACTTCTTTTAGAAGTTCTTTTCATAACCCGTCGAAAAGTTCCTCCGAGAATTCTTCCAGAAGTTCCTTTGGTAATTCTACAGAGCGCTGATTCGGGAATTCTTCCGGAAATTACTCTGTGCACTCTATCTTTTACAAGTTCTTCATATATTTTTTTTCTAGATTATCTTCCGAAAATTCATCCACTAGTTTTTCCGGGATCTTCTAGAAATTCTTTAAAGAGAGTTTTTTTTTCAAAAGCTCCTCTTGAAATTCCTCTAAATTTTTCCCAGAAGAATAACTCGCATTTCCCAGCAATTGCTCTGGGGTATCTTTCAAATCTTTTACCGACTGTTTGAACCCTCTAAACAGAATACCCTCTTCATCCTCTGGATCCAGTGGATAACTGAAGAATTATATGGTACAATAACCGATTACTCTCGTATCTTTCGGATGTTCAACGGGAAATTCATATTGGAGTTCCTTCGAAAGTTCTTCCAGATCTTTCCAAAAAAAAAAAACAAAAAATACTTTCAGGAATTCCCCAGAAATTGTTTTTTGGGAGTTCACAACAAATTCTTAAAAGGAGTATCACCAAAATTTTATGTTGGAGACCTTCAAGAATTTTTTGTAAAAATTTTTAAATATATTTATCAAGGAGTTTTTTTTTCTAGAATTTTATTTATCTACTTCTCCATTAACTAATTTTGCTTGCAAGGACTTTTACAGGATTGTGTTTAAATAATCTTCTAGGAGTTCTTCTGGCATACTCTCAAAGGCTCTCCTAAAGGATAAACTCTTTAAGGTTTTCTTTCATCAATTTCTACGAGCATTTCAGAGATTTTGCCATAAACTTCTTCAAGGGTACCTCCAAGGATTTTTTTTTTTGAGAATTTCTTTGGATACTTCAAACGATTTCTTCAGACACTTCTCCAAGCACTCCTTCAAGATTTTGTTTATTCCATTTAAGATTTTTCCAATGATTTCATTCAACCATTACTGATATTTCGAAATTCTTTCAACTCTTTCTGGATATACAGGGGATAGACAAAATGATCGGGACAGGCAAAATTTTCCCTTCTCAAAAAAATTTCAAATAGCTGTAACTTTCCGAAAAGTGCATCAAATATTCTCAAATTTTCACTGTAAGTTGATCGACTAGTTGTGTATCAGTGGACAAAATTTGGAAAAGATCGGACTATTCTGCACGAAGTTATAAAGATTCTAGAAAAAGGTATATTTATCCGATAGCCAAATTTTAGCTGTTATATCTCCGGATTCAATGAACCGAATGCAATGAAATTTGACCATTTATGACTTATATAATTAGCTTTTGACTTAACTTAAAATTCTTAACACTGAAGAAAATTATAACGATTTGATTATTTTTCTAATAAAACACCAAATTTTCTTAAATTTCAACATCGTTTCAAAATTTAAGATGCTAATTATAGTTTATTTAAATTCCCTCTAATTGTCTTGAATACAGATATGTTTTGAAAAAGAGTAACAACATAGGCGGCAATTCATTGAAAAAGTAATGGGATGCATATTAAAAAAAGACCAATTTCCTAAAAAATCATAAAATTAATGAAATCT
>NW_026917514.1:0-25000 GCF_035046485.1 Aedes albopictus
AAACTATACGAACTTGCGCAAGAAGTTATTCAGCTTCCACTAAATGCTGTACAAAACTCCGTAAGAGCTGTACGAACTATCGTAGGAAGTTTCCCAAGTTTCCACAAGAAGCTGTCCAAGCTTGCGCAAGAAGCTGGCTGGCTTCCGCAAGATACTGTTCAGCTTCCACAAGAAACTGTCCAGCCTCTGCTTTTCTAGTTTTTTTTTTTCATAAAAAGACGTCCAAGTTCAGGCAAGTAAGCGTTCAAGA
This sequence comes from Aedes albopictus, assembly GCF_035046485.1. NCBI lineage: Eukaryota > Metazoa > Arthropoda > Insecta > Diptera > Culicidae > Aedes > Aedes albopictus. The sequence goes on from NW_026917514.1 coordinate 251, forward strand.
AGCTGTTGAAGCTTCCACAAGAAGCTGTCCAAGCATCTGCACGGAGCTGTCCAAGTTTCCGCAACAAGCTTCAGCTGTTCCAGCTTCCACAGAAGGCTGTCGAAGCTTACGCAAGAAGCTATCCAAGCTTCTGCAAGAAGTTGTCCACGCTTCCACAAAAACCTGCTCAAGCTGTTACAATAAGCTGTCCACGTTTTAGAAAGAAGCTGTCTAAGCTTCCACAAGAAGCATTTACTTCCTTTTACTTCCTCATGACTGTCCAACCTTAGCTTCCGCAAGAAGACGTCCAAGTTCTGTAGTAACTGTGTAAGTTTCCACAAGAAATTGTTAATGCTTCTGCTGGAAGCTACTTCAAGAAGTTGTTCAAGCTTCTGTAAAAAGCTACCCAACCTTCCACAAGAAACAGTGTTAGCTTCTACAAGAAGTTGTCCGTGTTTTCGCAGGAAGCTGCCCAAGTTTCTTGGTAGAAGCTGTCGTAGTTTGTTTTATTACGAGGATACTTTCGGGATTACTCCAATGAAGAACAACAAAACGGTTGAGTGCTGCTAGCTTCGTGAGAAAACTTAAATTTCTATATTCGACATAAACATAGTCACTGTATTACTTCACGTTTCCACGTGGAACGCACGTACTCGGTCATGTCGGCTTACATCTGCTTGGTCTGTTGCTTGATCTCCTCCTGCAGTCTGGCCATCTCGAGCTGCAGCCGGTTGATCTTCTTGACCATTGCGCCTTCGGCTTCCTGGCCGGTCTGCCGCTCGAAGATGTCCTTATTCTTGGCGAGCTCATTGAGCTTCTCTTCGAAGGATTCTCGCATCAGTTCGACTTCCGCGTTGGAGATGCCCTGGGTCTTCAGCACCTTCATGTCGGTGGCTACGGTTTTCAGCACTTCGGGGAAGTTCGCCAGGATGGGACACGCGGTTAGGGCTTCGTTGGAGAGGATGGCGCTGTCCGATGACTTGGCACTTGCTGCACTGAAGATGGCGCTTTTGATGTTGCCGAGATCTTCTTCGCTTAGGGTACACTTGCTGGACGCGTCGCTTGCAGCTTCTTCTGGCAGAGGGTGAGATCTTGCCAGAAGAATCGATAGTGCTAGAAGAATGACGGACTCGTAGGAAACAAGCATCTTGTGTGAGCTCTGACCGAGAAGTGATCTTTGATTGCTCAAGAACCTATTTAAAAACGTGCTGAACTGAATGTTTATCGTGTAGTGCAATCAGCTTTTGCGATTCATGACTAAGTAAACATGAAACATCTGTTGAAAGCATCGACTGTAAGCTGTTGAAAGTAGCGAACAAGTTTCTGAAACAAACTGTCCGTTAGAAGCAGTCTCAGCTTCCCCAAGTAGCTGTCCTGGCTTCCTTGTTTCGTGTTCGGCTTTCCTGTTCGAGCTTCCGTTAGAAATTGCCTAAATTTCTACAGGAAGCTGTCAAACCTTCCGCAAGATACTGTTCAAATTCTCACAAGTGACGTCAAAGTTGATGCAAATAGCAGTGGAAGCTTCCGCCGAAGCTGTTCAAGCTTCCGCTGTAAGCAAACCAAGCTTCTGCATGAAACGGTTCAAGATTTCGTTTGAAATTGGCCAAGCTTTCACAAAAAACTATCCGAGCTTGTGCAAGAAGCTGTTCAGCTTCCACTAAATGCTGTACAAAGCTCCGTAAGAGCTGTACGAACTATCGCAGGAAGTTTCCCAAGTTTCCACAAGAAGCTGTCCGAGCTTGCGCAAGAAGCTGGCTGGCTTCCGCAAAATACTGTTCAGCTTCCGCCAGATACTGTTCAGCTTCCGCTTTTCTAGTTTTTCCTAAAAAGACGTCCAATTTCAGGCAAGTAACCGTTCAAGCTTCCGCAAGAAGCTGTTCAAACTTCCACAAGAAGCTGTCCAAGCATCTGCCCGGAGCTGTCCAAGCTTCCGCAATAAGCTTCCACTGTTCCAGCTTCCACATAAGGCTGTCGAAGCTTCCGCAAGAAAATGCCCACGCTTCCACAAAAAGCTGCTCAAGCTTTTACAAAAAGTTGTCCACGTTTTCTAAAGAAGCAGTCCGCAAAAAGCTTCCACTTCCTTGTGATTCTGTCCAAGCTTAGCTTTAGCAAGAAGATGTCCAATTTCTGCAGTTGCTGTGTAAGCTTCCACAAAAAATTGTCAATGCTTCTGCTAGAAGCTATTTGAGCTTCTTAAAGAAGCTAGACAAACTCCCGTAAAAAGCTGCCCAAGCTTCCACAAGAAACTATCCTAGCTTCTTCAAGAAGTTATCCAAGCTTTGGCAGGAAGTTATCCAAGTTTCTTGCTAGAAGCTGCAGAAGTTTTTTCTAAGGATGCTTTCGAAATTACTCTAATGAAGTACTACAAAACTGTTGGGTGCTGCTTGAATTGTTCAAGCTTCATAAACAGCTAAGATTGTTATATTCTACATAAATATAGTCACAGTTTTATTCAACTACATAGCATACAACTTAGCGACCTTTACCTCAATGGCTCATCCTCACCCGAAAGATCTCGCCACCGTTCTCGGGTACGTATTGCTGCACAGCGTTCGACTCATCACGTCCTGACACTCCTTGCAGTTCTTCTCCGCCGGGAAGTACAGCTTCATCAAGTTGAACATCTTCTGATCCTCGGCCACCGTTCCGTAGATCGTATCGGCGTTGAACTTCCAGCACAGCAAATTCACCAACGAGTCCTTCCCGATCTCCAGCTGGTCCGGCTTCTTCCGATCCAGCCGGGTTACCTGATCGATAACGGTGTTCAGCACCCGTTTACCGACCCACTTGTTCTTTTTCTTCTCCACGTAGTTCACCATCTTCCACAGAACCCAGCGGTCGGTTTTCAGTCTCATGAACAGCTCGTCCATCTTGGTTTTGAGCAAGATCTGCGCGTAGCTGTCGATCGCGTCCGTATCGTTCATCTTCAGCCGCTGGAACACGTACTCGATCATGTCGGCGTACATCTGCTTGGTCTCTTGCTCGATCTCCTCCTGCAGTTTGGTCATCTGGAGCTGCAGTCGGTTGATCTTCTCGACCATTGCGCCTTCGGTCTTGGACGCTTCCTGGCCGGCCTGCCGCTCGAAGATGTCCTTGTTCTTGGCGAGCTCGTTGAGTTTTTCTTCGAAGGATTCCCGCAGCAGTTCGACTTCGGCGTTGGAAACGCCCTGGCTTTTGAGCACCTCCATGTCGGTGGCCACGGTTTTCAGCATTTCGGTGAAGTTCGCCAGGATGGGACACGCCGTTAGGGTTTCGTTGGACAATATGGTGTCGTCTGAAGATTTGGCACTCGCTGCTTTGGAGATGGCACTTTTGAGATTGCTGAGGTCTTCTTCGCTTAGGGTACACTTGTTAGTTGAGTCGCTTGCAGCTTCTTCTGGCAGAGGGTGAGATGTCACCAGGAGAAGGGGTAGTGTGAGGAGAATGATGAATCCGCTGGAAACGGCCATCTTGGGTGAGCTCTGATCGAAGAGTGATCTTTGGTTGATCATCCTCCTATTTAAAAACGTTTTAAAAGGGAATGTTGACTTGGTAAACAAGAAACATCTGTTGGGAACATCGCATCCAGCTGTTGAAAGACGTTGTGTAAATACCCATAAGAAGCAAACTCGACTTTTCTCTTATGAACACTCTCATTCATATTTAACGAAAGGGATTATTCTCCCTTTGGAATTCCAATGCGAATTACTTTATCGGTCTCTCTGGGAAATACTCTGGGTCTTCCCTCCGGAAACTGCCGTGTTCTATCCGTACTTACTTCATCAGCGTTCTCTTTTACTAACGGTAAAAGCAGAAGCAGAGCATCTGCGACTGAGTCGGCATATTGACTTCTCCTTGACTGTCCCATGTACACTTTCTCTTCGAGCGATCCGTTGAGATCGACGCTTCTAACGTCGAAGTGTTGGACGATCAACTCTCTACTGGTCGCTACGCAGCCAGAAACGTAACCGTAACCGGATATTCTTCTTCGTTTCCTCAGTTCTTAGAGAGTATCAGCTTTATCTAGCTGTTCACCACCGGTTGCTTGTCATGTTCCGGGTCCTGGAAGACGAGGGTGGCAAACGGTTCTGAAGATAGATCGCTGTTAACGTCGCCTTTCCCTAAATAACGCTTGTCAAGCTCGTCAATCAGTGGCATGAAGGTGGCCATCTTGGTAATGAATCGGTGCTTACGAAAAACATCGTATCGCTACCGACGTTTTATTTTGCCAGATAGCGGTGCGAAAGCTGCAAAGTTGCTGTACTTAGCCGACTTTCGGTTAAACAGCATTGTAAATGAAGCGTTTGCACCGATCGAACGTCTGTTGTTTGTACAGCAGATGTTCGATAAGTGCAACATGTTTACGTTTCCGTTACTGTATGTGATTCGCTAACTGTAGCGACTGACAGGTGTCAATTCATGTCAGACGCAGCCAATATGTACTCAAAAACGTCGCATTGCAGCTGAAGTGCATTCAGAAAACATCGCAGCACAATTGACGTTTCGTTTTTGACAGATAGCGGTGCGATGATTGCAATATTGTTGCAGTTATCGGACTTGCAGTTGAAAAGCATTGTAGTTGAAGCGTTTCCACCGAGTGAAAGTCTACTGTAGTCGACATTTTCCCGACTGGGTAAAATTTCGTGTATTGACAGCGGCACGGCTACTGGAATGGAAGCTTCCAGTAATGCTTCAAGTAATGCTGCGACGAACAATGTGCATTCGTCGATTTCCTTTCGTATGTCCAGTGTCTTTATGGAATTCTAATGGTTACCAATGTTATGCGCGGGTTTTGTATGTGACAATTAATCGATAAGTTCGATCAATTCCTAACAATGAACTGTTATACAGCAGACGTTCGCTCGTTGCTACGCATTTTTAGTTGCTGCTCGCTATTGCAAAATTTGACAAGTTGTTGCAATTGAAAAGCAAGTGAATTTATGCTGTGAGTCATGCTGTCAGTTCATTTTGTTGTACTAAAGTGTCGAACTGATGTTGTAATTAGCGAATGACATTCGCTCGTTGCAATGTTAACAAATCGAACGAGCGAACAGTCGCTTTACGATGAGAATCAAATGATAAATTGCAGAATCGTTGTCAAACCGTGCTGTCAGCAGGATACTTCAAGATTACTTCACTGATGCGTCAAATGACAGTGAGCTTGTTTACATGGACTCAGTTTGACGACTCATTTTTGAATTAAAATGGTTTTCTTTTGAATTACATCTCCTTGTAAATAAGGTTAACTCCTAGGTTAACTCGGTTCTTTCAGTTTCAAATTGAGATTTCCATTATTTAGTGATGCCAAGTAGATTTAATCTTCCAATATACTTTGTACATCGGAACATATTGAAGCTTACGCCTGGTTCACAATGACGAGCCGAAGTTCATCAGCTGGTTCAGTCAGTTTATTAATTCAGGCTAGGTTTTACTTCGTAAGTACTGTGAAAAAGGGTGGCATAAGTAATGGTCAAGTGAAGGATTCTGTTTCAAAACTTCTTGGGCATTTTATACTCGACGGAATCTGGATAGCATAAGTTCAATTGACTGTAAATGGTTTCGTCCTAACGTAGTTGGCTCTTGTTTATGAAGCGTTCTCCATCTGTATTATTGAAAGAAAATGTTGTCCCTGAAGTATCTGGCAAGTTATCATTACACATATTTTATTTTACTTCGATGTCAATATTTAATTTCTGTTCTAACAATGTACATATGTCTAACAACTACTAATCACTTTCTCTTATGTAGCCTGGCTTCTTAACGTATGTTTTCCGCAAAAAAAATTATCCACTGTAGCCGACAGTTCCATTTTCTCAAGTTCCCTTTTATTAGTCGTTTAGTTGTTCGTAGCCTGTAGCCGCCTTCCAATAGCCTGTATGTAGCTTGTAGTTGTAAATGTCCCTTCGCTGATCTGTTACCAGCAAAACACACTAGAAAAATGCTTTAGTTTTACTTACCAACTAGATCCCCCTTGTTTCTCTTTTCAGTTGCACCCATTTGCAAAAATCCCTCGAATGAAAGGCTAAGTAATTGAGAGTCTAGGCAGCGCAAAACCCACAATTCCCACTTATAAACTCGGAAGCATCACTCACACACACACTCACTCGTAAACCAAAGCGAGCAAAGATGGTCGCTTCTTTGAGGTTTGAGGATATCTCTCGTATCCATCGCGTGTGTTGCAGTTGTGTGATGTTCTTCGTGTGTCCGTGCGTAGGCTAATGAGTAACTGTCCGCTAATAAGATGATCAACACACTTCAGTAGTTCAAATAGTTTCGAAGGATTGTGCGTCCAGCTGAATTTTAGTTTTAAGAACTTGTGGTAGGAAGCATGCGTACTACATAAAAGCCAGAAAGCTACGAAAGACTTGTATCGAGCCCGTGTTGGTGATGGGGCACGCTAATATCGCATTAGTAAATCGACACTGATTTTTCATTTGGGCCTAACTGACATTTTCGAGTTCTCTTCATCGATCCTCTCTTTGTGTTATCACAGAATGTGTATTGAGTTTTCCAAAGATTTTTTGGTTGAAATGAGAAGAAGACGGCTACATGTTGCTATAGAAACAAAAAGAATAATGATTTTGTTTGTTTTGATCAAGTTATTAGCGAAAGAGAGAGTCGACGAAGAGAAATCGATCAAGTCAGTTAGGCCCTTATGAAAAATCATTGTCGAAATCGTCAGAGCATTGCATCGCACTCCTAGAGTCCTCACCACTTTCCTGTACTCTCCTATACTCTATTTACCTCTTAGTTGAGCTCATATTTTGTTTGAAGCATTTCGTTGTTGCACAACACTATTCGACCTAATCATATCTTCTGTTGTTGCCAGTTGTACGCTCTCACTCACTCATCTTTATCTATTATTTAGTTCGAACGCCATATTGCTTCCCCAAATTGTACTACAATGTCTCTTTTTTCTGTTTTTCTCTTTTCTTCTCCTTTGCTTACCCGATCAAACAAAAGGCCCGAAGAACAAACACCTTCCGCGTGGCCAAACCAACGCTCACATCAACACCGGAAATCACCGTGCCACCCCCACGAGGTCGCTTCGCCAGCAACATCCCCACCATCGTCACGTCTCGAACGTCCACCGCTCCGGCCTTGATCATAACCTCTTCGCCTCCGACAGCCACCGCAACGTCACGCCTTCAACCTCGCTCAAATTCATCATCCTCTTCGTCATCGTCATCCACCGGATCATCGCCCTCCTCCGTCACCACAATCACCACGATAGAGTCGCATTCCTCATCAACAGCGGCCACCACCGCTCCCTCGGATGACGCCGCTCCCTCGCGAGACCTGATCGCGGAATACCTCGCTGCCAAAAGCCGGAGCCAACAGGCGCCGGCCATCTTTAACTCCAAACTTCCGCCGAGCGCCGGTCCGCACGAGGAACGCCAGCAGGTGGCCCTAGCATACAAGCATCCCATCCTGCTGATGGACGAAGAGGAGGATCCCGTAGTGTACTGCAGTGCCTCGTCCAGCATTGGGAAGGAACGCAACCGTGACCTGGAAGTGCAATTCGTCGAGGACAACTCGATCGAGCTGTTGGACTGCAAGGAGGAGATCGGCGAAGGCGAGCAGGAGTCGCTGATCGTGCCGAAACCGAAGAAGATCGCCTTCCAGGCGAAGGCGAGTTCCGCCAAGTCCCCGTCGAGTGATGCCGATGGAAAGTGTCGGTTGGTTGGTAAGGTGAATCCGAACATTTTGAGGACGTGGGAACAACTGAGCGGCGGCGAAGGAAGCGAGAGGAACTTCGGGAAGAAGATGAGTGGGAAGAATAGTCTGATCACGGTGACGTCGTCGGAGAATAGCGCGGGTGACAAGCAGAGCTGCCTAATCTTCTACCGGAATCAGTTCGAGGATGGGGTGGAAGCGGGCGAAGAGGCGTACAATTTCCGGGTGATGAAGATTCGGCACCATCGCGGTGGCGGTGAGTCGGCGAGTGAAGATTCGACGACGGTTGCGGATTTAGAGGAGGAGGATGAGGAAGGGGAGGAGTCAGCGATGGCGATATCGACGGTGGCGGTTTCCATGGCGACTTCGACGGCAACGACGGGTACAACGGCGACAACCAGTTCCGAGGGTTGCTATGATTTCTACGATAGTATTGATGATAGTAGCAATCGGATGGTGGGTTGTCGTGGCGGGGTGGGGGATGAGGAAGAGGAGGACGGAGAGGAGGAGGAGGAGTATGCATTGGCGGCAGGCGAAGGGCTGGCCGATTTTACCTCGCTGGATCGAAAGAAGCTGATGTGGTCGATCGATGTGGAATGAGAGGGCTGGTGGGTGGGGATGAGAGCATACCGGATAAGTATCGTGTGAAGAACAATCAGTATTGTTGACAGTAAGTGTGTATTTGTTTTAAAGAAGATGCCTCTATTTATTAGTTTGTGTTTGTGTCTGTTTTCCGATGGGCGAATTGTGAGTTGAAAGGTGGTTTAGTTTCATTGGGTTTCATTGGGTCTACATGTTTTGGTCGGAATTTCATCAATAAGAGAAGGCTTAAATAAAAGAATTGAAAGATGTGATTATTGATAGGACAAATACAGAGTACCGCTGCCAAGAAACAGCAAACGTCAAATCTCTGAACTGGGTTCCAGCAAATGAACTTTTGCCGAGATTTGCTATAGCCGATATCACCATTCCAGCACTTCACTTGTGGTCGTTTCATGATCGGAGATCCGAGTTCAACTGAGTGTGAATGCCAGGCGGTCTATGTACGAGATTTTAGAATAATAAATATTGTCAAAGTTCCATGGAATACTGTCGAGTTCACCACTGAAAATGCGATGTCAGGCAACATAAATTCTATTGCCATGATCAATCTCAGTGTCAAAACACCAGTCAATATTCAGAAGTGCATATCGCTGGAGTTCCGTGACCTTTTGTTAGCAAGTACACTGAACGGCGGCTTGCGGTGAAAATTACTATTCTGAGGGTCAATTTAAATACACAACGCCACTAAATTTCTGCAGACTGCTTTTCGTTTCAATTCAACAGAATTATGTTTTCAATTTTACCATGGACTCGATTTTCAATTAAAAAAAGTTTCTTTTGACAACCGGATTCGAACCAAGAACCTTGACATCACCAGGCTCGCACGCTACCACTCGGCTATCGAACCGGTTGATGTGAGAAGAAACAAAACACACACAAGAAGCGTTGGTGGGTCGATGATCATGTTTTGCCATGGTAAATTTAAAAACATTGTTGTGCTTGTCATTACTGCAAGCCGCCTTTCAGTGTATGTATGTATGTAAATATGGTTTTGAATCATCCTTTAGTTGTGGAATCAGACTATATCTGTGAGCAAAACTTCCATCAAGTAGCTTCTTAGTGAATAGACAAAATGCAGACCTTATTGGCGCTTTGATTGTGCTAACCGTTGTTGTCGAAGTTCCTTGTAATGGTCACAACATCATTCCTGGGACATTGAATTTGAAACGCATAACATCCTTCGGTTCCTGGACAGGTAGCGACATTGTTTTTGGACAACCATGATTAATACTATCAAATATATCACTGAAAAGGCGATGCCGGGTGATATATGTCCTACTTGTATCATGAACCCTGATACGAAAACACTAAGTGATATTCACGGATACATTTCGTCTTAGTTCTACGACACATTCTGAATCCGGAACAGAAAACATAGTTTCAGGCTATCTCTCCTTGATAATATCTGAGAGCAAAACTTCCATCATATAGCTCTTCAGAGAAGAGATATCTTTTTGGCGTGGATTCCAAGCAACTATGGTTGTCGGAGTTCCTTAGAATAGTAACAATTTCGTTCAATCGGACAATACCCATCTAGTTTCTGAACAGTATCAGGTAGTGAAATTGTCTAAGCCATGACTATCATGAGCAATTTTTTTTTTTGCAAAGCAGACGAATTGAGTGTCAAACTGGCATAAATGTACCAAATGTGCCTCGTGAGCCGGCTTTATGACCACTGAAAAGGCAAAATCAGGCATTATTAGACCATTTTTGTTGTCGGAGTTTCATGGAATACTTGCACTCGACCAACATCTTTCAGTTATAATAGCAAAATCGAGCAATGGCAACACTTTTAGGCAATCGTTGTTTAAAAAAAATCCTCGTGAATATCAGAAGAATGAGGAGCAAACTGTCTTCATCCATTCAAAGAGACTTTTCTATCCAGCAGCGCGCCTCCATAAACCTATTGCAAGAAAGCAGTAAAAAGTGTCGGAGTTACGTTCAAATGCCATCAAATTCTCCAATGAAAGAGTGAAATTAGGTAAAACATTTCATTTTTACGAATACAAATTTTGCCAAATGATTGACCCTCGAGCAGTCGCGCCTCCTGCCACCCTCAGCTACAAAACGCACACGTGGTACGTGTACGCATGGTACGTGTACCATGTACACGACGCCGACTACTCTCGGGTTAATTTTGTCGGAGTTTCCTAAACCTCTCTCAATCTGAGGTCTTTTCGAGAAGTTTTTTTCTACGGCATCGAAAAATACTCAGACTAGGGGCAAGACACTGAAGGGCAGAATTGCTCCGGAGCAATTCAGAGCAATTCTGCTGATGAAAAATCCATCAATCTCCTTCAGAAACGTCTTCCAAAGCGGGAAATCGGGCAAGACTGCTCGATTTTTCCCTGGCATTAATCAACACTTTGGGAACAGCAGTGTGATCCAGAGAAATTCTGAGCAACACTCCGAAAAAGATATACTATCGCTATCTCTTTCTTGCCCCTAGTACTCAGATGTCATCCTACGCTTTTCAAGGAAGCGCTATACTTCAGACTAGAGTGATACATTCTTTAGGCGTCCTTTGTTGACGGAGTTCCACTGAATGCTGACAACACCATCCCCGCAAACATTCAGTCGAGCAGTGTTGTTCAATTCTTTGCAAAGTGTTATAGAATCTCAAGTAAACTCTCAAATAAATCGGATGGAATTCATGGAAAGTATGAAATATTTTCATATGCACCACTGAAAAGTCGAAATTAAGCACAATTTTTCGCTGCTATGACGAAACCTAGGCCTTTGACAATCAATAATCTGTCTAGTTAGAGTCGAATTAAACTATCTCAATCGGACACGTTAGAAGCATCCTAGATCCTTATAAATTGTTGTTGTCGGAGTTTCATGGAATAAGAGCATTCCTGCAGCAGCCAGCAACATTCTTCAGTTTTCCGACATATTCAAGCATTGGTAATGTTTTCAGTCAATCGTCAGCAAATTCTCGATGAATTTAGGGTAAATGTCGGGAGTTCTGTGAAACACTTTCTAATCCACATAGGAAGAGACGAAACGTGGCAATATTTTCCATTTTTACTATGAAGTATAAAAGTAAGATACAAAGTAATACAGAGTGATTGATTCCGTCGGAATTCCATCAAGTTTCCTCAATCCGACACATGAAATTATGCGCATGGGAAAAGTTTATTTATGTCCATCGTCATTGTTAAGATCATATCATATTTTTGTCGGAGTTTTATGAAACATTCAAATCCACCTATGAAAAGGCAAATTTTGGCAATAACCTTAATTTTTACTATGAATTCTAGGGACAAGACACAACGTAATGCAGTATTATTTGTTTCGTCGGAATTCCATCAAGCTTTCGCAATCCAACACGTAATAATATGCCCTCGGGTGCGATGTCATGCGATACTTTTGTATAATCGTGAGTATTCTTGAGAATCTTCAGGCAAAGTATCGCAAAATGCAGGTTTCTATGTGTCTTCAAAAATATCCTGGAAGACAAAAAAGTGGTAAACAATCCTAGTTTGACGTTTGATGCAATTGTGACGTGATGTAATTCGACAAAAACTGTCCTGTCTGACGTGCACGGTAAAAACAAAGATCTACCCAAAAGTGCAGTTTGAAGTTAGGAGCGGGACACAAGTTCAAAAACAACCAGAACGAATGAGAACATTTGAAAAAAAAAATGCATGAAAGTGTACTCTTTATGCGAGTCTTTATTCATTGTTTTTAGTTTAGACCCAGCATTGATAAGGAGCTTAAGCATTCATTTACTAAATCACCGTTTCAACTCACACAAATCGTCAAACTATTTCTCCATAAACTGAAAGAAATACCAACAAAACGCAAATCAACGATTAAACTCATCATCAAAACAAACAAAAAGGTCAATACAAAAGCCGTCCAAAGTGAAACAAACCTAAAACATTGCTCCAAAGTATACATAGATAAATTGCTCAGAAGTGATTTGATTCAAGGCAAATCACCGATTTGATGCGCTGAAACGTGTTTTAAACAACTCAACTCTCTTAAAAGCAAAACGGTGAAATCACATTTATTTTTGAGACAAGAAAAAGAAAAGCAACCGAACAGCAGTCAAGCAGAGTGTTGTTCGATCGATTGAACCCAAACTCTACACTCAGAAGGAGAAACATTGAAATTATATACATTCCAAGAGTTGCTAAGAACCGAACGCCGAACAAATTCCAACAACGGGATAGTGGAAACACCACACATTTTTAAGCCAGACGAATACACATATATTTTTCTAGAGACACACTCATCGGTAATCAAATTTCCTACATAGTATATGCCCCATCCAAAACTCGAGTGATGAACGCGAAGTAACCTACAGTACTGCTACTACTTAATGCTACTATAAACAAAACCACAATGAACTATCTACTACTCTCAGATTTTAATCGCTGCTTTCCCAACCCTGGGGGTATATTTAAACCAAAAATCAGTGAGACTAATTGCCTACCCCTACTAGCGGAGGTGATCCCCATTGCCATTGAACCAGACTCAACTCAACATTTCGAAATTCCCACCACATTCGGCACACAACACACGGGTGGTGAATTTTTGCTGTGATAAAAAGAGAGAGAAAAAACACGACACACTGTCGTCAAAATTTAAAACCAAAAATGTTTAGGGGCCGTCCATATACCACGTGGACAGCTTGGAGGGGGGAGGGGGTTAGCGAAAAGTCCACGCTTGTCCATGGAGAGGGGGGTGGGGGTTCGTCAAACGTCCACGTGGACAACATTAGGAAACAAGAATCTACAAACGAAACAAATTATGTCACATTATTGATGAGATTCTCTTCAACATTTCTTTCATACATTTTATTTTATTATACATTGTCTTTCAGTTGTAAGTTATTTCTTCAAGGAAAAAAGTCATGGAATTGATTCACAGACTAATTTATTTCAAATTATTAGAATGTCTAATTACTTAGTTTTCTACATCGAAGAATATCGAATTATTCATATCAAATTTTTAAACTACTTCAAAGTTTGAAAATACATGTAGGGGTTTGCAAGCTCATCTCAAAAACTTTTTTTTTGCAGGTTCTTTCAAAATTTAAGATGTTTCTAATGGATATTAAAGTCTAAACCTCATCAATACAATTTAGTTGTTGTAAATCTTGTTTTTTGATAAAATCTAAGAAATACAATCTTATCTCAACAAAAATCTAAAATTTAAAATTACCTCATCTCAACAAAACAATCAGACATCATAGATTGAACAAACATTCTAAAAAACACCGTCTTCAACCAGAGGCTGCACAGACTAAACATTGAACAATCACTAACATTAGGCGATGGACATTATACGAAAAACACCCAATGAAGAATTTTCCGTTTGACGAAAATTTTTCATCAATTGGAGCAAGAATCGAACTCACGCTCTCACAAACATTAAGCTGAATTAAAAACAATGTTGAAAACTTGTAGGTACCTATTTTGTACTGTTTGTTTGTATTCTAAGTAAAGCTATAGAATGTTTGTATTTCATAAAGTTTTCAATTGTATTTAAGACATTGTTTACGAAGAAAAAAATCAATATTAAAAAAAAAAGGTTTCAAAATCACTTTTTCCATTTATTTTAGAAATATGAAAAAAAAAAACTTTTTTTCTGATGTCCACGTGGACATTTGGGGAGGGGGGTAGGGGTCAATGAAAAGTCCACGCTTGTCCACGGGAAGGGGGGAGGGGGTCAAAAACCATGCATTTTTTGTCCACGTGGTATATGGACGGCCCCTTAGTTCTAACCTTTTCGGGATTTACCTAGACCTGACGGTCTGAAAATTATCGAATTTCCTTCCCCGAGAATGAGTTGATTCTGGTTCGGTGGGGTTTCGGGAGGAACACTAATCGCTTGTGACGTCAAATTCATCGTAATTCCTACTAGACACGCAATCACTCATAAATAAACAACACATACACGTTATACGATCTAGTGAGTTGAAAAACGTGGCTTCCGCCGCAGAAGCATTCGTAAGAATCCGTTTTTTGAAAGGTTTTCGTTTAAAAAATGAAGTCATCATCATCATTATCCAAGAATCCAAGAAAGGTTCCAACTTAAACTACTAGAAACAACTATTTAGAGAGGGAGTGCATGCTCTACTAGAGTTAAAAATTAAGCAAAAACAAAAGCAAATCAAACTACACAACACAACACTCACACACATTCGAGACACACAGAAGAAGAAAGGTGAAACAGTGGTACACCGCGCATCACTCACCACTGTGAAGAGGCAGGCGCGAAGGCAGCCGCCAAATTCCTTCAAATTTCATTTCATGTTTATATAAATATAGATATGGTGTAAATATTATTAACCTGAAACTGAATCAGCGCGAAGTCGCGGAAATGAACGCAATGATGTGCGAGAGCATACATCCACGCAAATGCAGAAGAAGAATTGAGACAGCCTATACATAGAGGAGGGTGGACCTGTTTGACAGATGTAATGATAATAGTAATTATTATTATGATTATTAAAATTATTATTATTATTTGAAAATACAAAAAAGTGGAAAAATGTTATATATTTCAATTAAATTAAACAAATAAAATGATAAAAATGACTTTTTTCCGGTTGGTTTTTGATGGGTAGTGAGGGATATCACAGCCAAACAAAATGTGTAAAACTGTAAAATACTTGGCCTGATTCTTGGCTAAGAACTGATAGTTTAAACCAAGATTCTTGAAAAGGCTTTAGGATCTGACAAATCATGTAACATTTTTTTTCATCTGATGATTAGAAACAAATCTTGCTGGAAGCTGAAATACATTTTTTGTATGAAAATATTGCCTCACTAATGTCAGTCCTGTTTCAAGCGCCAGAGGTTTTCTTTCCAAATATACTGGAACCTTCGTAAAATATAATCTTTAGTTATAATAAAAAAAAGTTTCGGTTTCTGTGTCGATTGCGCCAGAATTACTCTAATATCGAATACATATTTCTGATTGTTCATCAATCGGAAATTCCTCCTAGAAATCTAGTAGGTATCTACTAGACAAAATAAAATATCTAGTAGACATTTAAGCAGATATCTACTACCAGTCGCATGGAAATCTTCCTCCAGTGCAACATTTTTGTCTACCTCAAATCGGGCGAAAACCATTTCGCCCGCTTTCTAGTCGATATCTCATAGACATCTACTAGACAAGGGTACTAGAAATCGAGTAGCTGTCTAGCAGATCTCTACTAGGCTGAATTTTGTTTATTTTTCTTTTTATTTATGTTTAACAAAACAAATAATATACTTGTCCGTGAAAGTTTATTTATTTTAAACATATAATACATATAATATAAATGACCTTAACGCTATAAAAACTAAATGCGGGAAAACATAACTGATTTTAAGATTTTTCAAAATGCATTTCCGGCAGTATTCTTCTAGGAGTTCCTTTAGAACTCCTGTAGGAATTCCTTAAGATATTTCACCAGGAGGTCCTTGATGGATTCCTTCAGGGTTTTTTGAGGATTTCCGTCAGAATTTCGCCAAGGAGTTTCTTCAGGAATATTACTGGAAGCTTTCTTCTGATATTTCCAGGGGACTGTTATGGTCTTCTTGTTTTCTTACCCCGCATTAAAATTATGCTGCTGTGTTGAAAGATTGGTTGTCAGCTTGAGCCCTACGCTTGAGCCGCTGTTATGCTGGCTACGAAAACATTGCATTGGTGGGATAGGGATGCCAATTCCTTGGATATTTCTAGGAGATTTTTCCCCGGCCCGCAGAGTATGTTTAGATTTTCTTCCAGAGCTTTTGCATGAATTCCTTCAGATGTTACTTCGGAGATTAACCGAAAAGTTCCTTCAAGGATTCCATCAAGAAATTCTCCCACAGTTCCTACACGGATTCCTCGAGTAGCTTCTGCAGGGATTCCTCCGCGAGATCCTTTAGGGATTCCTACAAAAGGTTATCTAGGCAAGCCTCCAGCAATTCCTTCTGGAATTCCTCGAGCAGCTCCTGTTCAGGAGTTTATCTAGGGATGCCGCCAGGAGATCCTTTAAGGATATCTCCTGGAAAATGCATAAATTCTTCCTAAAGTTACTTAAGAAATTAATCCAGGAGTTCCATCAGGAATTTCTCCACGATTCATTTCTGTAATTTCTCCAGATGTTCCTTCAAAGGTTCCAGGAATCATTCCATTAGGAGTTCCAGAAGACTTTCTTAAGGAATCCCTCCAGGATATCTTTCCAGGATTACTTCAAGCGTTCCTTCCAGGATTTTTCAGGTGTTCCTGTAGGGATTACTCAGGATTTACTTTAGGGATTCCTCCAAAAGTACTTCCAGAGATTCCTTTGTGGATTCCTCCAGAAGTTTCTTCAAGGATTCCTCCAGGGAAATGCATATGCCCTGACAATAATTTGCCATCGAGTGTCCAACACTCAAAGGAGTTCTCGCACAGGGTTGATTTGTTTAGTTCTAGCGGCACACGGTGGCGATAAGTGTTTCCCACGCAGAAAGCATTGGTCGAATATTCGACTCATCTAACGCACTTCACCTCCTTCGAACTCGGCCGGCATTAAATAATGCTTTAACAGAAATATGACGTTGAAATTATGCACCGGATTTCATCTGCTTGGTCTCTTGTTCGATCTCCTCTCGCAGTTTGACCATCTCAACCAGCAGCCAATTGGTTGACCTTCTCGATGCCGCTTGAAGATGTCCTTGTTTTTGGAGATTTTGTTGAGCTTCTCTTCGAAGGACTTCCGCAGTAGCTCGATCTCCGCGTTGCACAATGGTCGGAAATAGATAAAGTTCGGCCAAAACTCTTTTTATGTGTTTAATCGAAGTTCTAGGTTGTCTAGATATGTTATATCGTATTTTTAGTGTTTAAAAAGGGGTATTCAAAAATTACGTAACCTCAAGAATTTCAAAAATGGTAAAAATCAGTAAACCCCACATTTTTCGCGATTTTTGTTAGAAAATCAATTTGAATTTAATTAAATGATCAACTTTCGATCAAATCGAATCAAGTTTGTTCAAATGTGTGAAAAATGTGGGAAAATAAATTTTATTTCAGTCGCAAATGGAAAAATAACATAAAATATATGAAAAAATATGACTTTTTTCAATAGCTCTAATTTGAAAAACTGCAAATTCCTGCAAAATATTTAAACGTTTTTATGCAGCCCTAAGCATGATGTTTAAGATGTACTATTCGAAATTTCGGCGACACGTGACGACAGGAACCGTTTTCTAACTTAAAAATTATCAAAAATCGTAAGGTACAATATATGAAAATTTGAAAAGTTTTGTGACATATTAATTTTGCACCATACGTGCATTCAAATAGTCCAACAACAAGCTTTCATATGCTGGATAACATAAAACATATATTCCATTCTCAAAATATTATTATTTTACTTTTTTCGAATGGTTCATTTTTCAGTTTTATGACTTAGGCCACTTTGGCGGTGAAAATATCATTGAAATACAAAAGCTGGTATGCTTTTAATTAAGAATCACAAAACTACAATACATTAACTTTGTTATAAGGTGAAATAAAGTTTAAAAATATCAATTTCGTTTTTTGAGAGTTTTGGCCACCCCTTTGTATGGAGCCCGACCAATGTGCGTTGGAGACGCCCTGGGTCTTCAACATCTGCATGTTTTCACTATGTCGTTGAAGTTTGTTAACATGGGACACGCGATAAGGATTTCTTTGGACAGTATGGAGCTAGAAGAATGGACATTGCGAGAAGAATGACGAACTCGTAGAAAGTGGGCATCTTTCAAGTCAAGCAAGCTAGACTTTTTACCTTTCATACTTGGACTTAGTTGTATTTGTATTTAAAATAATCCACCTGACAATTTGACGATTCTTTCCATTCAAAAAGCTCCTCGAATGCTGTCAACACACGAATACACGCAGAAATAGGTTCATAGTAACCATACACGGTGTGATAGAAATTCGGTTGCAGCAACGTTGTATCGTGAAGTGATCTTATTGACGATCAAAAGTGAGGTTAAATAACGAAAAATGTTCAACTTTGGAAGCAAAAATAACATTTTTCTGGTCAATACTCCGTGATAGAGTCTGCAATAATTTCACTTTTCTTCCATATGTATCATGAGGAATTCAGTCTAGGGTTCGTAATTTACTGTTTCAGAGAAGCGCCACCTGCGCAATTTAGCTTTGCGTTTGATCGTGAATTGGTGCACACATATTCAGCAAAGATAACAGGTCAGGAGCATCAGTTTTGCCATTCAGAAGCTTTGCAATCGATCCAGCGTATTCAGTCCCAGTAGGCGGTATCTATCTGGATATGGTGGCAGATCGTCGGGGTCCCCCATGGTAAGTTTCTGAGCGCCAAGCGAATGAATTGCTTCTGTATCCACTTAAGTCTGATGCACCACGTAACCTGATAGGGATGCCGCACAAAAGCACAGTACAACGATTTCCAGCAGTGTGGGTCTGAGAAATCGTTGGCTACTTCGGAAACAATTCCAGATCGATGCAAATCAAAAGCCAACTTGGAAATCCCAAATCTGTTACGCTAGTAACTCTGTCCAAAACGGTAATCATACATAACTGGGGTTTTCAAGCGATGAAAGGTGATCACTTAATATTTCTCCATAATTAATTCGTTACTATTGTACCAATCTGCCAATAGTGTCAGCGATCTTTGCAGGCGCCTGCAATCATCGCCGGTACAAACCACAATAAACAATTGCATATCGTCAGCATAGATAAGCTTGAATCCTTCGCCTAGAACCAAAGCTGCATCGTTAATAAACAGTATGAACAGTAACGGCCCTAGGTTGCTTCCTTGAGGGACACCAGATCTATTGGAAAACGATGATAAAACACAGCCATCAATTGCCAATTGAAGCTCTCACCCCATAAGGTACAACCCCAATCAAGAAATTAAATGCGAAATGACTCCGAGACGGGACAATTTATGCAGCAATATCCTATGGTTAGTCATGTCCACTTGTGCGTTATCTTCCATAGTCGTAGTTGCAAACCAAAACACGATGAAAACACTAACGCCACCAAACAACGTATGTGGCAATATGTGGTGGATTGAAACATTTCAAGTGGTGAATTAAATTAGTATGGGAAATCAACCGATTGCAGCGCCACGATGTTGCCACTTGTGTTGCCGATTTCAAATGGCCGTTAATTTCCTTACACAGTTTCGGAATTGGACTTGGATGTCTGTTCTCTGTAGTAAAATAAGCGAATTGATAGTGACTCTTCGAATAGGCATGAACCCGTGCTGATCATTAAAGATGTAGCTTTTAGTTGCTTCGAAGATCATTCCACTCATTATAGTTTCAAACAGTTTTGAGGTCGATCGGCACTTTTCAAAACGGGTATCACGAAAGATTGCTTCCATATACGCGGGAATTTATAACTATTGAAAATATCGCACAAAGGCTGTGAGAGAGAGCAAATGCAACGACGGATAACTAATGCCGGTAAACCGTCGGGACCTGGAACAATCGATCGTTTAAGTTTTTACGCTGCCATGACGACCATATCCGGATTTATATTGAACACAATATCCAGCGTTGAAGCGGGGTCAGTGGCAAATATGCAAAATGCTTGGCAAATAACTGACATGACTCCTTAGCAGACACAGCATGTGTATCATTCAGATAGACATTTGTTGGGATTGCGTCACTGCTCCGTTTGGAGTGTAAGAAAGGCCAAAAACCACGCGGATTTCGACTTGTACAGAGAGGCGTTTTTGAAACGGTATTCATTGCTAGCTCGTTGAAAGTTTCGCATATTGATAGGCGTTCGTTGGCGTCGTAACTTCCGTTGACATGCATTGAGTGCACGTAACAATTTCTGCAAATAAGAACTGCTCCAGGCAGCTGAGACATGCAGTAGGGTCCGAGGGACATTTGAAACAAGCCAGTTATTCAAGACGGTGCAAAACATTTCAGCCATATTGTCGACATCGGAGCAGTTTGTTACTACCGTTCAATTTACAAATATTTCAAAAGTGCTAAAAAATCGACAAAATATAGCTTACGCGAAGCTCATTTAATGAGAAAAGATTTTTGTTAATTATACTCACGTTTTGGCTTTTATCCGGTGGGATGTAAATAGCACAAATTAAGACTTTCCTACCTTTGATTGTCGACGACACACAATTTTTTCTAACCTTTGTCCGCACACCAGACGAACAACACCGCTGGTATAACGCCGAGCAGTAGAAATCAAAACGCCTCCAAATCGTTGGAGTTACAATCGGTTGTCGCTTATAGGATCATTTATTCTCGTCCTTAGGCTACGAACGTTCAAGGCCATTTTAATCTCCGCTCTGCTGCCTACCCACTATGACCTATCCAAGGAGATCATCGTCGCAGCAGATGCAACTCCGGCAGAGATGAACTACGGAAGAGTGGAGAAGGAAGCATTGGCAATTTCTATGTCACGCGCTTCCACAAGATGCTGTACGGACGCCACTTTCTCCTGCAGGCCGATCATTAACTGCTCCTCAAGGTTTTCAGTTCCAAAAAGTGGTATTCCTGTTTAAACCGCGAACCGATTGCAGCATTGGGCCTTGACGGTCCTCCTGTATGATTTAAACATCAAGCACGTTTCAACGATAAATTTTGGCTATGCACAACAGCATAGCCAGCTTTTTATTTCTTAGTCACTCTCCTAAACAAATACGAGGAAGGGAAGGAAGTAGAGAGGTGTAAGTGTGATCAAATATTCTTATCTCGGAAATACCGACGGCGTTGGCTAGGGTTGAATCAGACCGACTGAAAGGCTACCACGCTGTTTACCACGCTTGCCACTACACGAACGACGCCACTAGCTGCAGATTGATTTTTTAAATCTTCAAAGGTAAAGTAATGTGGTTGTTGGTAAACAAATCAATTTGTCGACTCTCTTCTGCTTCTTCTTTTTGTATACAACACTCAAGCTCGAGTTGAGTTTTTAAAGTTTTTTTTCGCGATTTCGCTGACTGTTTGGCCGGTGCTACGCCATCCATATACAACACAGTGGTGAATAATTGATCGAACAAACTCCAATTTTCATACAATAGGCTCCTAAAGTCCTATCGGGATTCTTGTTTTAAACCACAATATATGGTTCAAGAGTATATATTTACTCAATTTTTGACGTTTTTATTAACCGTAGTTGAAAATATATATTTTTTATTTTTTTAGCCTTTTGTCTCGTCCCTAGCTTATAACACATACTTTGAGTGATTTTTTTCACCGTGTATGTCAGATAGGAACATTTTTGAAATCCCAGTGCGAAAAATGTCGAGCTCAGTCACACAAGGTTGACCTCAAATGTCAAAGTAGAACTATTTACCATTTTACTTATTTCGAATTATCTCATTATTCCTTTGTTTTTCAAGTTCGAGTAAAGTACAATTCCGATTAGAATACCATGCTTGATCGTATTATTCAATATAAGCAAGATTTCGTCTTTAATTTTAGGACCCTATTTGAGCAAGTTTGTGATGCTGTAACTATGGTTTGCGTTCATGGATTGAGTTCAATTTTTGACACGGAACTACTAATATTGTTGCTAATATGCTGAATTTTACGTATACGAAGTTCAAAAAATTCTTGTTCACAGATTTGGACGGGGCAGGGCGGTAAAAAGGAGCAAAAGAAATCGGACAGCGGTATACACATTTATACACAACTCTCAAGATGGAGTTTCAACATTGCTTTGGTAGTTAGAGGGATTTTTTCTTGATTGCTTTCCATTTCAGCTGCGGATCCAGCTTAAAGTTCAAACAATGCTCTCGATTTTTCCCCGAAATTATAGTTTATTGCCGAGTTTATTGCATTGCTAACTGGACTGCGACAGAGTGCGGAATCTTAAATAAAAGTGCGATATTGCATCAAATCGTGTTGGTGTCTTCACCTCACTTATTCGTCATGAGCTAATGAATAAGTGCGGTGAAGACACCGGAACGATCTGACACCAAATCGCACTTTTATTTGAGATTCCGCACTTCCTCGTCCACGTCCTCGTCGCACTTTCAACTGCGCAATGCGCAATACAATCAACAGACCAACGAGCTTGCTGTTTTCTCAATGGGTTATTGCCACGGAGTTGATCACTTCAATAATATTAGCGAATTTTAAATATATTTATGTAAATTCCATAAATATGCATGTTATAAAATTCCATTCACTGAACTGAAATGACAATCTTCAATCGCAGCAATCATTGCCGTCCTGTTGTTGATTGTTTGTGTCTGGCATTTTCGGAAGCGACGGTTCTTAAAATTTAGGTTAATTTGATTGAATTTTACTTAATATCTTTTCAATTGTAGGATGAATAGACAGGAAATTTTCGCGGTTTTCTACCTGCATTTTTTATCCTGCAGACTATATACGAGTTCACCGGTCAATGCTTTGTGAACTCTGATTTGCAAGAGATCTAACGCGATATTTCTTGTTGGGAATCTCTGAATTCTCAACATCTGAAACTTGCATTTAGAACTCTACATAAAGTTCATATTGGTAATAAAGTGCTTGCAAATTAAATTTATATTAATTGTGTTTATTATCTAATAAAAGAAACGATTGTTGGTCTTAACATAGAAAAGCATCACGCATTTCCTACCCCACTGTACAGTTTTCGTAGTTATTGCGGATTTTTAGAAAATTTTCCACTCTGCGGTAGCCGCCGAGATCTACCGCAGCTGTCAAAGTCCTACCGCAGCCATGAAAATGATCGAATCATTGAAAAGTTTGGTCAAATCAAAGCATGCTTGCAAAGGGAAATGTTCTGAAAAGCAACAACAAACAATGATCATCGGCGTGGTATCCAAGGCTCGATCCAAGGTATCCTTGGACTGATTGATGATACATTGGTGAAAATCATCAGTCTGACAGCTGCGGTAGCTTTTCAATCTCCCGTAAAGTGGAAAATTTTCTCTAAATTAGCAATATAAATATGAAATCACGTACCGAACAGAGGAACCAGTCCAGCGAGGTGGGAAATGCGCAATTTGGTTTGCAAAAAACATGGAGTGGACAAGTAAATCCGTTTCAAATCCTTACTTTTCAACCCGCTCCTCTGTAGATCCAGCGGAACCCACATTTTACGGATGCTTCACTGACAAAATGAAATGCAGAAGTCCTTGGGAATAACCTTGGGAGTTCCCACACGACAACTGCTGGTGACTCCAGATTGGCAATTCTTTTGGAAATGCTTGTTTCTGGGATTGAGTAGTCTTGAACCACCTTGGACTACAAAAAGAGCTCCAATTTTGTCATATGAACTTTACGTCTGTTGGAGAACCCATTAGTATTTTGGAAATAAAATAAAATGATATGAAAATGGTTCCCTCATTTCATTTCATTTATTTAGTATTACATCAAATTCAAGATAAAACTGAATCAACAATATTTCTCCATAATACACGGTTCGTGGCTGCCGCTCTCCATCCTCGGTCGCGCCCGATGCTCGCCAAGTCACGCTCCACCTGGTCCGCCCACCGTGCTCTCTGCGCTCCACGCCTTCTTGTGCCAACCGGATCAGTTGCAAACACCAGCTTTGCAGGGTTGTTGTCCGGCATTCTTGCAACATGCCCTGCCCACCGTATCCTTCCGGCTTTGGCCACCTTCTGGATGCTAGGTTCGCCGTAAAGTGCAGCGAGCTCGTGGTTCATTCTTCTCCGCCACACACCGTTCTCCTGCACACCACCGAAGATCGTCCTGAGCACGCGTCGCTCGAAAACTCCGAGTGCTTGCAGGTCCTCCTCGAGCATGGTCCATGTCTCGTGCCCGTAGAGGATCACCGGTCTTATCAGCGTTTTGTACATGGTGCATTTGGTGCGTGGGTGAATCTTTTTCGACCGCAGTTCCTTCTGGAGCCCGTAGTAGGCCCGACTTCCGCTGATGATGCGCCTCCGAATTTCTCGGCTCACGTTGTTGTCAGCCGTCAGTAAGGATCCGAGGTAGACGAATTCCTCCACCACCTCGAAAGTATCCCCGTCTATCGTAACATTACTACCCAGACGGATCCGGTCGTTTTCGGTTCCGCCTACCGGCATGTACTTTGTTTTTGAGGCATTCACCACCAGTCCGACCTTTGCTGCTTCGCGTTTCAGGCGGGTGTACAGTTCTGCCACCGTTCCAAATGTTCTAGCGATAATGTCCATGTCGTCCGCAAAGCACACAAATTGACCGGATTTTGTGAAAATCGTTCCCCGGCTGTTGAGCCCGGCTCGTCGCATCACACCTTCCAGCGCGATGTTGAAGAGTAGACATGAGAGGCCGTCACCTTGTCGCAGTCCCCGGCGAGATACGAATGAACTGGATAGTTCACCCGAAACCCTTACGCAGTTTTGCACACCGTCCATCGTTGCTTTAATCAGTCTAGTCAGCTTCCCAGGAAAGCCGTTTTCGTCCATGATTCTCCATAGCTCTGCGCGGTCGATACTATCGTATGCCGCTTTGAAGTCGATGAACAGGTGGTGCGTTGGGACCTGGTATTCACGGCATTTCTGGAGGATTTGCCGTACGGTAAAGATCTGGTCCGTTGTCGACCGGCCGTCGATGAAGCCGGCTTGATAACCTCCCACGA
>NW_026917515.1:0-25000 GCF_035046485.1 Aedes albopictus
GATATCCAAGTTTCCGGGTCTGTTAGAGCATATGCTCAGAAGAGGGTCAGGTGTCAGCCGCTCTCGGGGGGAAGAGCAACTGACGAAAAATTGCAACTGCCGGGGCTTATGAAGTGAACGTGTAGCCACTACGCTACGGGCCCGGCTAAAAAAAACATGTCAGAAATGTTTGAAGGAGTTGTTGTTATCAAAGGAATTTCTGAAGGAATTTTAGAAAGAATTCCAAAAGGAGTTGCTGAAAAAATTTGCATGCAAATTCTGAATTCTGACTGTAAAAGCTTAAAAAAAACGATGTTTTAAAAAAAATCCAAAAATTACCAAAATTACAAGAAAAGTTCCCAGAGTTACAATTGGAGAGGTCTCCAAAATATTTGCCTAAGAAATTTCCAATTGCTGATGAAATTCTCATAGAAACTTTCGAAGCAAGTTTCTTCGGAATTGCTGAAGGTATTCTGAACGAATCTGCTGCAGGAATTCTCTAAATCATTACGGAAAAAATCTCGAAAAAAATGCATGAAGAATTTTCATGAGAATTATAAAAGGAATTCATACAAAAATTTTCGAAAGAGCTTTTATTGAAATAACTTTCTCGGTATATATAAAGAAATTTAAAAAAATACCGATGAAATTCACGATAAAAAAAATCGTCTAAGACATTTCCCAAGAAATTTTTGAGGATGTTCTCAGAGTCATTATCGAATGAATTACCAGAAGGGTCATCGTAGAGATTCTCAAAGAAATTGCCGGAAGCGTTATTATACAAAATAAAAAACGAATACCAAATTCATTGTTGACATAATATAAAAAAAAGTTCAGAGACTGGCAAAAATGGCAAAGTAGCTCGCGAAGAAATGCCGATGGAATTTAACAAAAATGCCCAATAAACTCCTAAAGGAATTGCTCATGAAGTTTCAAATGTAACTACCGATGAATTAAATAATGTGCCGGAAGGTGTTATGTAACAAATTCCAAACATATAGGGTAGAAGCTTCAGTTTTGGCCAACCCGGAGTTTTGGCCATAGTGCTGTATTCAGCCTGTTACGATCTAAATCGGCATAACTTTATTTTTTAATTGTAGATTCTGATATAATATGATGATTACAGTTGTGAAAACCGTACATTTTGATGAAAAACCGGAAGAAAAGATTTATTTTCCTTAAAAAAAACAGCTCCCATATATCTATTTTGGCCAGGGCGCTTCTAATTTGGCCACTCCCACAAGAAATGCACATGATTGGCCAAAATAGAAACCAAAGCTGAGAATATGGCCAAAACTGCGGCAATGCTTCAATTTTGGCCAGTGCCACTTTTAATACAAAAATCAAGTATTAGATTGATTTCTGCATTTTTCTAATAAAGTTTAGATCGAAACCTTTCATTTGACACATATGTAGCTTTTATTGGATTGTTGGTTATTTTTATAAAAATTATTTCCCTGAGACTGACCAAAACCGGTGCCCGCATCCTACCGAAGAAATTCTCAATAAAATTGCGAAAGGGGAACCAAAGAAAGGGCCGCAGAAATTTGCTGGTTCCATGGGAATTATTTAAAGATTTCTAAAAGGATTGACAAACAAATTGCAAAACAATTTGCAAATAAATCACCATGAATAATCCCTAAGGAATTGTTAAAAGCACAAATTTCTCGTAGTACAGATTGGACTCGATTAGTTGGAGTCGAGTTTCAAAACATGTATCTTGCAAACGGAATTCTGTACGAAGCTGAAATGTTGACTGATTTTGAATCAAAGCTGATTTTACAAGTCAAAATTTCATATAAATTAAATTTGAAACGAAAATAAATATCTCGTGTATTATGCAATTTTGTAGTTTTTAGGAATTTATCTTCTCATAATTGCTCTGAAAATGTATTCTTGTACACATGATTGTTTTCAATCAACAAAATAGAGGGGTTGTCGCGATGAAAGTAAAGTTCATTAAGTGTGCGAAGGCTAGTTTTTCCCGCAACGCAGTAGTACTAGAAGCCACTGGAACTGGCACCCCCTAGGCACCCCCTAGGAAAAAAATCCTAGATACGCCAATGGTTGCGCACATCTTTGTTTGACACTCGTTCATTTCTTGATAAGCCGCATCAATCGTCCGTATGTATGTTTCCAAGACGAATTCGTCAAGTGGAACCTGTTCGTCGTCTGCCTTCTGGAGACTCGATTTGATGCGGGCAACTTTCGAGGTTATGAACTCCCGTTGCCGCTGAAGAGCTGCTAGCGCCTCCGCCATCTTCTTTTTGTGTTCACGTTCAGCCTTTGCAGCCCTCTGTTGTGCGATCGATAGAAGCAGGAGTTTTCGACCCTTCCCAAGTAACAATTTCAATTCCTTTTAGATTTGACTATTTTTATGGAAGCTTTATCACAGCATGACCAATTCATGGAACATTTGTAGTTGTTTTTATCAAGAGAAAACAATCTTCGTTCGTTTACGTATTTTAAGTTGTCTTCGAACTAATTTTGAAATTCGCGCATAAAACAACTGAATTTACAAGAGCATTGAATCTTATAATAAGTTTTAAGGCGTATTTGAAGTTATTTTCAACACATAACATCAACATATTTTATTAAAAGTTTATGTTTCGTTAATTCAAGTGCATTTCATCTGACTAATCCTCCTTTAAAAACTTCTTGAAGCCTTCTATTCTTGAGCTAGAGCCATTACTCTGGAACAAGAACTATGCGAAACAATAATAAGACAACGAACTATTTGATCAATTCAAATAATGAATGTAACAAATTGGTTGAAAAACCTCGTTCTCATGCAAATATAAACACATAAACATGTTTGCTCACTGATAATTTAGCCATTCTTGTGCTGAAAAGTATTATGCTTTTGGTCGAAATACGAAGTGACCGAACGTGCGAAAATTGATTTTTAACCTACTTAAAAATGTCGCAACTCAATTTGGATTAGTGCATATTGTTGCTCTTAATTAGCTTAAGGCCTTTTCTTGTGTCATCACAAAATGGCTTCTTCAGAATCATCAATCAAATTCAACTTTACACAGTATTGCACTAATACATTTACGTAAGAAAATCGACGCTTACCTTTTCCCTAAAATTCTCCACTTTCCGCAAGATATTTTGAAAAGAAATATAGAACACACTATTCATATTAAAATTCTCTTTCGAACTATCTATACCACAAAGAAATATTTCTAGATTGAGTTTAAATAAGGGCGAAAGTAACATGAGAGAGTTCTCTTCATCGACTCTCTCTTCTTCAAATTAAAGTGACAAGATGCAAGTATGGTTGCACTTTTTGGTCATAAATCGCTAGGTTGCGATGCAATCTAGCGTCTAAGTGTAAAAAAGTTCGATTGAATTTGCATCTTGTCACTTTAATTTGCAGAAGAGAAAGTCGATGAAGAGAACTCTCTCATGTTACTTTCGCCCTTATTTAAACTCAATCTAGATTTTCACTCAAACTTGAAAATTATTCAAATTTGTCTCAATCGCACCAAGAGTTCGATGGCAATGTTTACCACCCACCACAGTACAACGACGACGGAAGCAGCGCGACGCGACGCTGCCGTCCTTCACACAATCATCGATCATTGAACGCAGTGATGTCGATCTTGCGGGCCAATTCATCAATAAAATCAATCAAAATCATTGAAATAGTCAACTCAAATTTATCGATTATACATCGTAAAACCGAAAACTATTCTTCGAATGATTATTGTTGTACTTTGAATCACATATGATAGTAATAAAAGCAAATAATTTTTATTTGTGGAATCTCCTCCGCACTGTCCGCCAACACTGCTGCTGCTTGCAAACATCAACAGCGGAAGAACATACTAAGAGTATTCGATCATTTTTAGCTTATTACACATAAAATTCGGTGTTTTTCGTAATATTGAGACATGTTTCATTGTTATTTAGCAAAACAGAGTAGTCTACTGCTTGAATTGCTTTTGAATGATTAATAATCTTGAAATGTTTACATTGGTGAAAGCGAGACAAAGAGGTGCTATTTTTGTTTGTTTGTTTATAGAACAAATGTAAAAAGGCAACACCACTACTGTTGCGCTCGATGATTGTTAGAAATAAGAATCGAAAAAGAAGTGCTGAAATAGGAGGACTCCTATTTCAGCACTTCTTTTTCGATTCTTATTTCTAACAATCATCGAGCGCAACAGTAGTGGTGTTGCCTTTTTACATTTGTTCTATAAACAAACAAACAAAAATAGCACCTCTTTGTCTCGCTTTCACCAATGTAAACATTTCAAGATTATTAATCATTCAAAAGCAATTCAAGCAGTAGACTACTCTGTTTTGCTAAATAACAATGAAACATGTCTCAATATTACGAAAAACACCGAATTTTATGTGTAATAAGCTAAAAATGATCGAATACTCTTAGTATGTTCTTCCGCTGTTGATGTTTGCAAGCAGCAGCAGTGTTGGCGGACAGTGCGGAGGAGATTCCACAAATAAAAATTATTTGCTTTTATTACTATCATATGTGATTCAAAGTACAACAATAATCATTCGAAGAATAGTTTTCGGTTTTACGATGTATAATCGATAAATTTGAGTTGACTATTTCAATGATTTTGATTGATTTTATTGATGAATTGGCCCGCAAGATCGACATCACTGCGTTCAATGATCGATGATTGTGTGAAGGACGGCAGCGTCGCGTCGCGCTGCTTCCGTCGTCGTTGTACTGTGGTGGGTGGTAAACATTGCCATCGAACTCTTGGTGCGATTGAGACAAATTTGAATAATTTTCAAGTTTGAGTGAAAATATTTCTTTGTGGTATAGATAGTTCGAAAGAGAATTTTAATATGAATAGTGTGTTCTATATTTCTTTTCAAAATATCTTGCGGAAAGTGGAGAATTTTAGGGAAAAGGTAA
Organism: Aedes albopictus; assembly: GCF_035046485.1. Classification (NCBI taxonomy): domain Eukaryota; kingdom Metazoa; phylum Arthropoda; class Insecta; order Diptera; family Culicidae; genus Aedes; species Aedes albopictus. The sequence goes on from NW_026917515.1 coordinate 4,877, forward strand.
GCGTCGATTTTCTTACGTAAATGTATTAGTGCAATACTGTGTAAAGTTGAATTTGATTGATGATTCTGAAGAAGCCATTTTGTGATGACACAAGAAAAGGCCTTAATGATGCGCAACAGAAAAAATAGATTAAAATTTACTTCGCAGCTGCATCTTCGCATGTGCTTCTAGCGACGACTTCGATTTGGTGGTGCGACGATAATAATCATGCCAACGAAATAATGATTATACGGCCAATTAAAAATGCGAGTAGCTGACTGCTGTCGTCCTGCCTTCAACCAGTTCCTCACACAGGCCACAGCTATGCGAATCGAAAATGAAATGGGTACTTACTGTGACTCTGCTCAAGCTCATGCCAAATAGTGTAGTTTTAGTAAGTTGCACTTCATTATTAATTGTAAAAATACAGGGAAACAAAATCATTTGCGCTGTGCTTTTTTACCATTTTTTTAGGAAATAGTGGTGTTTAAATGTATAATTCTAAGCTGTGTGACGCAGAAAGTGATTATCTATCGGAAGAAAGTGAAACAATTTGAGAAAGCGCACGTTTTGGGGGAAAAGAATAAGATTTTTTGTTCATCTTGCTACCTGTCGTTGTTGCTGACGCTTGTTTTGTTTTTTTTTCTCCACTCTCCGGGAGCGACCGTTTGCTTCGAGTCAACGAGAGTGTTACGCGTGTAGTGGTGCGAAAGTAGAAGCTTCGGTTCGCGAAGCATCATCACGATCATCGTCATCATCGAAGCCGGAGCCATGGATATTGCGCACAGTTCGGTTGTGCATGTTAATCGGGAATATTTGGACTAGTGAAATGTTGTTGTGCTAGTGGAAAAAATCGTCGGTGTTTTGCAAAGCTGGAGTAGTTTTGTTATGAGCTTTCTTTGTGGGTCTCGCGGAGAAGTCGCAATGATGCTAGTTCAGTTTTTACGTTTTCATTGATGCGATTCCGAGCTGTTGGCAAAAAGAAGAGCTTGTGCATGTGGGTGTGATTCTTGATACAAAGATGCCAGAGTAACCAAATAATCGTGAAGTAAAAAAAATAAAATTTTATACCTGTGTAAAAATGGAAAATCAGCGATGGGAATCACGGGCGCAGCAACATCTTGGATTTTTGGTGAGATCTTTTCATGTTGATATTTATTGATAAATTTATATAAAACACTATGTGCATTTAATGGGTTGGTTAGGACCATCAGGGCACCTGATTGAAACAATTTGGACAGGAGCCTGGAACTGCCTCCTCCTTGTTGTTAACATTTCGTGGATTGAGAGCGGGCTCTGCGACCCCATCTATTGGGAGTATTCAGTCAATCGAGGGCTTGATTTAGCAGTTGTTCGTGGAAGGAGATTCTTTTCCCCCTGACGAGGGTTTCGTGCAAGTGTCTCTGCTTGCGGGTCCGCACAATCCGTTTTGGCCCTTCATACAGGAGAATGACTGATCACTAACAACAGCACAATCTTGATCAACCCGCTTTTCAAATTACTCCAGTGCTATAGGCAGCTGCCCTGCTACAATACATGGTAGAACAAAATCATCATCATCATCATCATTTTATTTCTTAATTTATTTAATTTTAATTTTTAATTCCGCTACATCATATTCTATTACATTATTGAATATTATATTTCATCATGATCATTTATATTATTGGCGTTTTAGCTATACAGGGCTGGAAGGGTGCATCAGGGCATCATAGAACATCTGCACGAGAAAGTTTTTTTTTTGAGTTTTCAGCCTTGAACGACAAAGCTACTTTTAAGTTTTCAACAGTGATTAGTATGCCAATGACAATTTCTTCAATCATATCGAGTGCTGGATTTTACTGTTTGTCCTGATGAATATTACTGGTAGGAAACTTTTAATGATACTGGTTTAGCGTCTTCAAGGATACAGACAAAAATGTGGGGAAATATGTTAATTATCATTTCACATATTATTACTTCTTCCATTGGGTTGCATGCTATACTACATTATTCTCGTGATTTATTGTCCATCATCTATCACTTTGATATTTCATTATTATAATAATGTTCAACCTTGTGAAATTGCTCACCAACAAATAATTCTCATCCAAATTTTCTATCATTTGATATTTTAGTTCATGTTACCACATTTACATTAAATTACATTATATTTCATTTTTATTTTAGTTGATTATACCATATATTATATGTCATATTATACCATAAATTCTACTTCATCATAATTAGTTACATCACTGACAAAATAACTATATGGAGTTGGGAGGGTGCATCAGGGCATCTTTGAAGTTGTAACTGTACGACGGAGTGGTCGCCAGCAGGAGTGAGGTGAGAAGTAACTGTAACATCCTTGTAGATGGGCTCTTCTATCCCAACAGTTGCAATGGATTTGATGCGCCTTTCTTGTAAAAAACCATTCCGTAGTAAGCTTGATAAGTAATTAAATTTCATTATTCACCTTGTTGGATCATACTGTTCGAAAGGAGATTTTCTAAATCCCGCGGACTTCGCGTAAGTGTCTCAACTTACGGGCCCGCCACACTCCCATTTGGCCCTTCATACAGCGGTATTTTTAATTCAGAGTTGTAATACAAATAATCCTTGCTGTTAAGTGGAACTGCATGCAGAGCAAGACTCACCATCCTAGGGCTATCTACATACGTAGAGCAGTTAAAATATAATATATTATAAAATGTCATTCAACTATTTTGAATTGTATTTCGACATATTAAATTAAATGATTAACTAGATTACTATATGGAGTTAGGAGCGGACAACAGGGCTCACTGAAGAAACATTTGGACAGTGGAGGGATTGCCAGCCAGAAGAAGGGGAGAAAACACTATAATATCCCTGTAGATAGATCTGTTGGCTGTCATTTCATATCTATTTCATTTTGCATTCCTAAGTGCGACTACTACTACTACATTACTTGAAGGTCAAACGCAGTAATACTATTCGTCGGCAAATTATATTTCTTATAATCACCTACCTTTACATTCTAATACATTATATTTTATTTCATTATGCATATTATAGGGCCTTTGAATGCGTTATACAATATTCTACTATATTATTTTATTTTATTAATTTATATCATCTACCTCGATAACTTTTTATTATTATAATAATGCTCTACCCTATCATCTAGGTCATGAAAAGAATCGTCAGTAAAATATAATACCCATTAAGATTATCTGCATTTCAATACAATATATTTCATTATTATTTTTATTGATTGCCAAGTTGATTGCATAACATTGTATCATTATATTTCATCACATTGAATTATACTTCATAACTATATTACTATACGAATATATAACTATATGACTATATAACTATATAACTTTGTAACTATATGACTATATGGGGTCGGGAGGGAGCATCAGGGCATCATTGAAGTTGTAACTGTACGACGGAGTGAATTGCCAGCCGGAGTGTGGTGAGAAGTAACTATAACATCCTTGTAGATGGGTTCTTCTATCCCAACAGTTGCAATGGATATGACGCGCCCTTCTTGTGACAAACCATCCCGTAGAAAGCTTGACAAGTAATGTAAATTTCATTATTCACCCTGTTGGATCATACTGTTGGAAGGAGATTCTCTTAATCCCGCGGATTTCGCGTAAGTGTCTGTACTTACGGGTCCGCCACACCCCCTTTTGGCCCTTCATACAGCGGTGTGCTGAAGTCAGTGTGGTAATGAAATTGATCTTTGCTGTTAAGTGGAACTGCATGCAGAGCAAGACTCAAGCTAGGATGGTGGCTACCTACATACATACAAATACAGGGAAACAAAATAGGAATATCACACCTTGACGCGAAACACCGCGAAATATACAGAGACAACTTTCTAGCATCGAAAACGTAAACAAACATTTGTCAAAGGCTGTTACTCTTGAATAAAATGAATAAGTTTCATTTAAGACGAACAAATCTGCCTTAAGATCATAACTAGTAAAAACAATCTTCAATAAAGGCTGTAGCTTTCATGCAAGGTGACTTGGTTCCATCCTTGTTTTGAGGGGGTTTGGATTAAAGGTAATAACAATTGATGGCAGCTGCATGAGTTTTGTTCGCTTGGAACGGCAGCCATGTTTAGATAGAATTGAAAAAGTGGCGTAGCCTTTTGTTTTTGTAGGAAATTTATGTCTTCGTATATTAATAATTGATATTATTTTTGGGGCGCTTTGTTATTTTCATATGTTTTGGGCGGCATATTAACGAAAAAGTGGGTATGGCACGGAAAATTTTGATTCCCTGTCATCAATGATCTGTCAGGCAATTTTAATGCTTTAGCCATTTCAATTTGATGAAAATTAATTTGCAGTTCAATTAACATTTCATCCATGAAACAAAATTTGTTTGCATCTGCATTATGCTTGGGTAAAAAATTTCATTTATTATGCACTGTTGACACTTTTGAGAAAGACAGCTATAAGATCAACATGATTTAAGCTATTCTTGTTAAAGTTTCATGAAGTTCTTATAATCAATCATCAGTGCAAGTACATAAATACAACTAGTTTCAAAGCAGTCTTCGAAAGCAGCTTTGAAGATCTCCTGAAGAGTGGGCCAGATTAGTCTTATGAATGTTTTATGCCTATTTTATCTCGGATTTGCAGAACGAAGAGCTTTATTGCTAAGTTTTATTATTCTATCTTAGAAATTACTTCAGGATTGCCACAAAAGTATAATTGTTACTTGGGTTTCCTTGTGGTCACCGGCATTTAACCGCGCGCGAGAACCGGACCAGCACATCCGCGGCCGAATGGACCAAAATGTTCGGATTTTCCGTCAGTTTTCCGCAAAAAAAATGGACTGTAATTAAACGGTTAGAAAAAAAAAACGTGTTTTATTATTGCTTTTTTTACAGAAAATTTTCGATGCTTCGTTGAATTTCATGACGTTTTCTTCCAGCGACAGCTTCCGCGATACAGAAAACCGCTGAGTTCCACACTAACACAGCAAGAAATCTGTCAATACTTACTTAATACATGTGCATTTTTAGCGAAATGCTCTATTTGCATGAAAACAATCCATCTCACAACTAACGGATGACCGCCGTCAAATATCAGGATTACCAACTGTCCGGCAACTGCTGTCATGTCGCTGTGTCGCCGAATCTGGCGCTGGGTCCTCGGCGCGGAAACCCAAAGGTGGGAATAAAATTTTGGTGTTTGGGCGCAATATTCTCGCGACGGTCCACTAACTAAACTACCCACAGTAAAAACAATGCGAACAAAAAAAGATAGGATTACCAATTTAGCAATTCAAATCGTTCCACAGTGGATTTTTTCTAAGAAAATGTCGTAAATTGAATATCTTTGGACGCCGCTGGAATATCGTCGATCTTTTTTCGTTAAAATGAAGATTTTTCATGGGCAATTTGATGGTAGGGTATTCGTTCACAGCATGTGAATATTTCTTGCAGTTTTGGTCAAATAAAGGTGATTTTACCCTATTTTTAGTGCAATGTAGATATTCATACGTATATAACTTGGGATTCCGATGAGATAAATTTAATCTGTTTTTGTTAAAATGAAGGTATTTTCAAGGGCAGTCTGTTGGTAGGATATTCGTTTACAGCCCACTGTTATTTCTTGCAGTTTTGGTCATATAAAGGTAGTTTTACCCTATTTTTAATGGAAAGTAGATATTCATACGTTTATAACTCTGAATGCCGTTGAGATAAATTCAATCTTTTTTCGTTAAAATGAAGGTACTTTCATGGGCAGTTCGTTGATAGGATATTCGTTTACAGCCCGCTATTATTTCTTACAGTTTTGGTCAAATAAAGGTAGTTTTACCCTATTTTCAGTGGAAAGTAGATATTCATACGTCTATAACTCTGGATTCCGTTGAAATAAATTCAATCTTTTTTCGTTAAAATGAAGGTACTTTCATGGGCAGTTCGTTGATAGGATATTCGTTTACAGCCCGCTATTATTTCTTACAGTTCTGGTCAAATAAAGGTAGTTTTACCGTATTTTCAGTGGAAAGTAGATTTTCATATGGCTATAACTCTGGATTCCGTTGAGATAAATTTAATCCTTTTTCGTTAAAATAAAGGTCTAGGGGCAGTCTGTTGGTAGGATATTCGTTCACAACACGTATCCGTGTTATACGTTCGCTCATACGTTTATAACTCTGAATTCCGTTGAGATAAATTCAATCTTTTTTCGTTAAAATGAAGGTACTTTCATGGGCAGTTCGTTGATAGGATATTCGTTTACAGCCCGCTATTATTTCTTACAGTTTTGGTCAAATAAAGGTAGTTTTACCCTATTTTCAGTGGAAAGTAGATATTCATACGTCTATAACTCTGGATTCCGTTGAAATAAATTTAATTTTTTGTTAAAATGGAGGTATTTTCAGGAGCAGTCTGTTGGTAGGATGTTCGTTTACAGTCCACGATGATTTTTTGCAGTTTTGTTCATGGGAAGTTCGGTGATAAGATACTCATTCTCAGCCTGCGATTATTTCTTGCAGTTTTGGCCAAATAAAGGTTATTTTACCCTATTTTTAGTGCAATGTTGATATTCATACGTCTATAACTCTGGATTCCGTTGAGATAAATTTAATCTTTTCTGTTAAAATGAAGGTATTTTCAGGGGCAGTTTGTGGTTAGGATATTCGTTCACAGCCCGCGATTATTTCTTGCAGTTTTGGTCAAATAAAGGTAGTTTTACCCTATTTTTAGTGCAAAGTAGATATCCATATGTCTATAACTATGGATTTCGTTGAGATAAATTCAATGTTTTTTTTTTGTTAAAATGAAGGTATATTCATGGACAGCTTGTTGATAAGATATTCGTTCACAGCCCGCGATGCAGTTTTGGTCAAATAAAGGTAATTTTACCCTATTTTTTAGTGCAATACGATGTTTATACGTCTAAAACTCTAGATATTATTTAAATAAATTAGAGATATTTGCATGGGTAATTTTCATTGGGTAATTTCGCTTAAAACTAGTTGTTTCACTATGTTTTGCAATATTGTTATACATAAATTTATTAATTCATATAACCATGTTAGGATAAAATTGACCGAACTTAATTGAAGATAATTTCGTGAAAAATAGAATGTACAAACGCGTGCTATTCCTTAAAAAAATAGATAACAATAATAATGAATTTCGATAAAATCTTGAGTTATGGACATATGAAAATTTACTTTCCACTTAACATTAAGGTAAATTGACCTTTATATGACTAAAACTGCAAAAAAAAAATTGCGGGCTGTGAACGAACTTCCAACCAAGTAACTTATCGTGAAAATACTTTCATTTTAACAAAAAAAAAAAAAAGATTGATTATAATTCACCGGAATCCAGAGTTAGACGTACGAATATCAACACTGCACTAAAAATAGGATAACACTACCTCTATTTGACCAAAACTGCAAGAAACAAACTGCTCCAGGAAATACCTTTATTTTAACAAAAAAAAAGTCTAAATTTATCTCAACGGAATCCAGAGTTATAGACGTATGAATATCTATTTTCCACTAAAAATAGGGTGAAACTACATTTGACCAAAACTGCAAGAAATAACAGTGGGCTGTAAACGAATATCCTACCAACAGACTGCCCTTGAAAATACCTTCATTTTAACAAAAATTTATCTCAACGGAATCCAGAGTTATAGACGTATGAATATCTATTTTCCACTGAAAATAGAGTGAAACTACATTTATTTGACCAAAACTGCAAGAAATAACAGTGGGCTGAAAACGAATATCCTACCAACAGACTGCCCTTGAAAATACCTTCATTTTAACAAAAAAAGATTAAATTTATCTCATCGGAATCCCAAGTTATATACGTATGAATATCTACATTGCACTAAAAATAGGGTAAAATCACCTTTATTTGACCAAAACTGCAAGAAATAATCGCGTACTGTGAACGAATACCATGCCAAATTGCCCATGAAAAAATCTTCATTTTAACGAAAAAAAGATCGACGATTTTCCAGCGGCGTCCAGAGATATTCAATTTTACGACATTTTCTTAGAAAAAAATCCACTGTGCATTGTGTGGCAAACAAAATTGTAAAAAGAAATAAGAAGAAGAAATGTAAACATCGGCGCTGTCAGTGAGCTGTCTCCTCTCTCTCAACGATGCGCAACAGAAAAAAAATATATTCAAATTTACTTTGCATCTGCCATTTCGCATGTGCTTCAAGCGGCGACTGCAATTTGGTGCTGCGACGATAAAAAATTAATGCACCTCTCAAAATAACCTTCACAAAATGCAATCTTGAAAAAAAAGAGTTGCAGTAACGGACGGGTAAAATTTGTATTTCCATAATAAAAAAAAGAATTTCTGTTAGCAGTTATGTTCACAAACCATATCACCTCCCAACGATTGTGCGAAATCCTAATATATTATTGCCAGAAAAATTCTAATTACATGAAAATGGTCTGTTTAAAAAAAAACTTTTTTGTCAAACTTTAACGCTCTGTTTCTAATATCTCCTAAAGTTTATTACCTCTATTCATAATCCGAATTCTGTGTTTCGTTTCAGTGCCCATGCTATAACTAATGACATCTCACTGATAGAGACAGCCAAGGCAGCTGAATTTTTTCGATCTGATGGAATTGTTATAACCGGAGCATCAACCGGTTGTGAAACGAACGTGAACGACGTTGAGTCTTTAATTAACGAAACCAAACTACCATTGATAATAGGTTCTGGAATTACAATGGAAAACATCCCCAAGTATTGGAATAAAGCTGATGCTGCTATAGTTGGATCGCACTTCAAAGAGGGTGGACACTGGCAAGGAGAACTGTGTGATATTAGAGTTCGTGCGTTTATGGACAAAGTAAAAAGTTTTCGAAAGCAGTTTTAGCTGAAGAGATCGTATCGTTTATAGTCCATTTTATGAGCCGATTTTATGAATGAATTTTGACAAGAGGTAGTGTCCAATAAACCGTGAAAACCAACATCATCATCAACATTGTTGTCACTTCGTAAAATGGCTCATTATCAAACTTTAACGAGCTCTATTGTTAGGAATAGGTTATAGCCACCAGGGTGCGATGACGTCACGTTTTCGATTCCCGCATCTTGTACCAATGTTTAGGGAACTCAAATGCATTGTCAATGGGGGAACCCAATTGATGTTGGCTGCAAACAATCCTATTGGGTGGGAATAGGGATGTCAAATACGTGGTTATAGCAATACAAAGCCCCTGGGTTTTAATTTTTAACACATAACTTGTTCGCTTAGTTTTACTTATTTTAATAGGGTAACGGTCGAAAGTTGGACAACCAGAGGACATTAGTTTGCATTTAAGTAAAAATCAAACAGCATTTGAAGAGCTTACACATGAAAAGCGGCGCAAGGAAGAACACGGACGAACACGAGGAAAAATACTCCCGCGGGCTTTCGCAAGAACGAAAAAGAAAAATGAGCGCCAAACTTCCCCGCAATCGACGACTAACCCTCTAATACCCAAGTTTTTTATGTTGATCTGAATATCATCTTTCATCAACTAAAATCGATTTAAACATGTTTTGAAAGATGATTCATTATAATTCTCGATTTTGTGAATTTCGGTTTTTGATTTTTTTTTAATTTTTATTTTTAAACATCCCCACACTTTTATATTTTTCTTGAAAGCTTATTTAGGATACGAAAACATTTTGAGATTTTATGATTATTGTTGAAATGTCGACACTGATTCTTGATTAGGGCCTAACTGACATTTTCGATTCCTCTTCATCGACCCTCTCTTTGTGTTATTAAAGAATGTGTATTAAGTTTTCCCAAAAATTTTTGATTGAAATGCGAAGGAGATGACTACATCTTGCTATAGAAACAAAAAGAATAATAATTTTGTTTGTTTTGTTCAAGTTATTAGCGAAAGAGAGAGTCGACCTGAGTCTCGTGGACTGACTCAATATGCTCTCTCAGCGGGAGCCAAACATTGAAGATGGAGGTTATGTTAAACCTTGTTGAACCTGTGTGATTTATTGAAGAGTATCGTTATCTAGGTGCTGCGGATATAATCAAAATTGTTGTCACTGTGGTATCCTGTGTAACTTCATGCTAATATACGTGAATATTGCTGATTGCGTTAATACTCATACGAAGTAATTAGTTGAGAATTAGAGTGTATCTTTTACTCTGCGAGTGAGAGAGACAACATTGCATCTGGTGGTGTTGTACGACGCGGGAATGTGGATGGTGAAAAACCTGAAGAGTCTTGTACGTCTATCGAGTGACAGCGCATCAGTTGACGAAGTACCACAGTGGCGACTAGAAGGGGATTACTTACGCGAGTGCCAAACAAATCGAATTCTGAAATAATACAAATTGTGTGACTAGTTTTGTTTGGATTAACGTTGGTAAGTTGTCGAGGTTTGCTTCTAAAAGCAGTGCTCCCGGAGAGCGTTTGAATGACTGATGGTCCCGGAGACCGAGAACGGCTGAGACGGCTTGTGCATGATAGCATGGCGTTGCTCCCGGAGAGCGGTAACAGATAAGATGAATGGTCCTGGAGATGCATGGCACAGCGCAGCTCTCGGAAAGCGAAAAAAAGGAAAAAAGAAACTGTGGTCCTGGAGACCGTTAAAAATTCGGACGGATGGGGGTTGACACGACTGGCATAATATCACACGAGATGATTCTTAAGATAAACAGGATGGCTGAACGACAAAATAATAAAAAAGAAATAGAAGAAGAAGCATTATGGCATCGCAGCATGCTCGTACAGCAATTGAAATATTTGGAATAAGAGTGGTTTTCCAGGTTCACCACCTGTGTCAAGGCAGGTTAAGGAAATTCAGAAACGGAGATGGATGATATAAAATCTCGATCCTGTTGAAAATCTTCTCGGACTAAAAGTTGTTTATCTCGGAAACAAAGAAAAATTGTGTAGGAAAAAATGAGCCCTGGTGCAATGTTGAGCTCAATATGACAGACTGACACGCTTAACGTCCACTAGTCAAGCATGGTGTAACCCGACAGCCTTGCGAGTTTCCCGGTGACAAGTAAAAATGGCTTAAGCGCCACTCCCGAGGGAGACCACTTACCGAGATTGATGGCTGCCCGACCTTATTGAGACCCTTCAGGGTAGGGTTCAAGTTTTTTCCCAAATGAATGGGCGGGAAACGAGCTGGCTGATCAGGGAAACGAAATGCCTCACGACCGAAGTCGTGCAAATAAAGACATTGGTGTACGTGAAATTGATGTTCGCCGGCGACAAAGTAAGGCTCGCGACGGTTATCATCACGGGAAAACAAGACCCAAACACCTCGAACGAATCTTCGTTCGATTGAAGAAATGTCCCTTTGGTTGGATTCAGGGCCAACCTCCCCAGAAAATAACCTAAAGACTGAAAAAAACGACCGGAAACGTGAAATCCCTTCTACATCTACCTCTTCAGATTTCTCCCACTAAAAAAACGACTCAACGCCACTTTGCCCAAACTACTCATTTATTCTTACGCATCGAAAATACCAATTCCACATCTATACCAAATTCATTTCTCTCTATATTTACCACAATTTCATTCTACTTTATCAATACAATCTTACACACTAGGCCTAGCTAAACTCTCATTCCCTCTAGCTTCTATTCTCTCTCTTCTCTTTTTCGTGCGGTTAATTCATTTAATGTGCGGTGCGACTTTCGGTGTTTATTTGCAAAAAAACGTGCAATTTTATAGCAGCCAACTACTTCGCATAAGCGGGCGAACGGTAGGGCGCGGGGAAAAAGATCGGTGGGGCCACGCTAGCGGTTTGACCAGACTAGGGGCGAAATTCACCATGCGCATGGGAAAGAAAAAAGGGTACTCACGGTTTGTAACGTTACTTGTGTGGAGGCATCGGCGGTCGCTTGTTGCTACTGCGGCGGGTCACGTGGTTGACACGCGGTGACTCCTGCTCCTTCTGCTACGGGATCATGCAGTGGCCGTGTTCAACGGCGCCTCACACGAGGTTCGTGGTCTTCCGACGGGATACAGCCGTCGACTCGCTGGTCGTCACCAGCGGTGGCGTCGAGGTAGCGTGCGTGCTCCTCACGCGGGGGACTCCGGTTCGAAACCGGTCGGTGCTCACTCCAAAAACTTTTTCTGTCGAAAACTTCACTCCTTCACTCTTTCACGGTATGGTTGCCGATACGAAACCGGACTTCGATGTTGCCCCCCTGCCAAGGGCGCGGTATTGACGGACGCTGCCCCTCCGGCCCACGTGTATCGCCGGGTCAAACTCCGAAGCTGGAAAGCGGGGTCGAAAACGGTCGCTGACTTTGGGGGTGTGGTGTGACGGGCCTCGCAACTTGCCACGAACCTATTCAAAGAAAACCGTTGCACGGCACGTGACTTCACCACACTATTGTAACAATATGGTACACCTATATTACCTGTCGCATCCAGGGTTCTACACACGCACTTTAAAACCGCATTTCGCACAATCGCACTATGGCACTAAACTTGCCTAACTTGCTATTTGAGAGAATTGAAAGAAAATCTAAATTAGCAAACTTCAAAGTAATTTCACGTTTCACTAAGTTCACCTTGAACTTCACACCACGGCGCGGAACTTTACTGGGACCGATCTCGCCTCTTCCGCAATCCAGAACGAAGTGGACGAGTCAAGTTCTAAGATCCTCAGAATAGGCGCGAGATATGAAAATCTTCGTCGCCGGAAATTACGCGAAATCCACGAAGTGGAATTTCGCGAAGGTCGAAAATCGCCTTCACACACACCACTTTCTCTACCCGTCCGGAGAAAGCATTCCATTTCCCTCTGAAGACCCGATCAATCAACTCGTATCCCTCCCGAACATCAATAAAAGAATTGAGGGGTCAACGATACTTGAACCCCGGTCGATGCCCGAAGCACAGACTCGATTTAGATTTGGCTGTCGCTTTACGCTCGGCGCCAGAATTACACAGGGCACTCATTCTGTTTTTGGTATGCGGAGTGGAGCAAATGAACACATGAACTCTAATTCGATTTCACTCAACTTGAGTGATCTATATACAGGGGGTAATTCAATGGACTAGTTCAAATTCTGTACAACTTTATTTATTAATTCATTTTCTATTTCAAATATTCGTGGTACCGCCACAATGGTGCTTTTGATGTAACTCCTAAAGAGTGTTTTGAAATGACATAGAAGAGTACCCTGTACCCATTTTTGAGAGGCGGATTTGTTCAGCTGGTTATGCGGACGAAACAGGAAAATACAGTTTCATAAACATTGGATGGAGCAGTTGAAGCGGTGAATCAATTCAAGCATCCCATGAAGATATTAAACAAACATAAGTGTCAACGTTCGGAAAATCGTTTGAACGTCTGCTACACTCGAGGCTACTGTAGCCTACACTGATACGTCTAGCCTAAAACGGTGTAAACGAAATGGTTAATAGAATTGTAATGCATGTATGAGGATGATTAAAGGAATATTGAAGTTCAGTTCAAAGGATCCGGGAAATGTTATGCATTGCATTAGTCCACCCAACAGATTTGTTATCAATCTGGTTATGAGAAATCATAATCATCTTTGGCGACATGTAATACACGAGAAACTAAGATAAATTTTAAATAGAAGCACTGACAAATTGATTACATTGGTTGATAGACTGCATGCATATTCTAAGCAGAGATTAGTCCCAGTAAATTAATATATGAAGGGAGGTAGATAATGTTAACCTTCACATACCCGACCCCCGACAACTTATTTTCAAAATGCTGGCATTTCGTCAATTTTTATCCGATTTTTTTTGAAGTCGCCCACAATCGATCATAAATTGGTGAAAGTTTATTATACTCAAATGGCCATGTAATATCCCGAACCATTCCGGAGATATTCCGGATTTTTTTCTGCCCCATTCTCTCGAAATCATTATGTTTGATACGTCGCACGGCATGTTTTGAATGCAATCCAGAAATGTCCCCTATGTCACCCCCGTGGAACCTATGCTAGATGTTCCGGGGTGTTGATACAGACTTCAGGGTATCGTTTCTGACTCAGTCATTCAAAATCATGAAGTTTGATATGTTGCACGACATGTTTTGGATGAAAACCAGAAGTGTCCCCAATGAGGCCCCCGCGGAACCTGTCACGGTGATCCAGATGGATCAACTTATTCAAATCTGATTATAGCAGTTGCGTTTTATTTTTCGCAAATGAAAATTTCGCTGAAAATCGACGGTTCAAACAAAATAACACACGAAATAATCACTTTTAGCCATTTCTTTGACGACCCCAATACAATCTGGAATGTCTCCGAAATGGTTCCGGATATTGCATGGCCGCTTGGGTATAATAAACTTGCACCAATTTATGATCGATTGAGGGCGACTTCAAAAAAATCGGATAAAAATTGTCGAAATGCCAGCATTTTGAAAATGAGATGTTGGGGGTCGGGAATGTGAAGGTTAATATGGGAAATGAATATGAGGCTAAGATGGAAAACTTGTAGTGTCTACCTAATGGTTGTGTGCATAGGATATCTACCTACATGAAATACTATTCATGACAGTACCTAAATGTCTAGGTATGATTCATTATGTCTACCTAAGGTAGTATAAATACGGGTGGTCATTGGACCACACAGCGGAGACTGCACAAGCATGTCAACATCTTTAATATTCTTCTTTTGAAGGGTATAAAAATGGCGACGAGGATCAAGGAGTATGTGATTTCTTTTGAGTTATTTCTGAGATTTTTTAAAGCTTGGGCCAATGTGCAAGTACATCTGGTGCAAATCGTCGATGATGATTTTCGTCACGTGATGCTTTGATGGTAGAATGACAGGATGACGTTGGGCAAATGTTAGATTTGCGTGTTTGATTCGCCCTCCAACTCTCAGGATACCTTCCTCCAAGATCGGGTTGAGGTACCGAAGCTTCCCAACGTATCGGTGTTTGGGATCACCAGTACGCTGATACTTTTCAATTTGCTGGATTTCTTCAGGAAAATGCACAGCTTGAAGTGCCTTCATGATCAAGTCTAGGCTTACCTTGGGTGCAGTTGATGATTGTTATCCGTACGAATCTTTCTTGCCTTTCTGATAAATCGAGCCACATAAGCCATGACTCGTCGCAGACGCCTAAACGAACTGAACCTGGTGAGAACTGGAAGTTCGTAGGGACCTTCACATTCCTGTGCTGTACAAGTAACTTTCTTCACGTCCGGAATGTCGACAACTTCTTCTTCTTCTTTGAAATCTGCAAATGATGCCGTTCGTAGAAAATAAGGCCCGTGCCACCAAACGTCATTGATTTTCAAATCCGCAGGGTAGACACCACGCGACAGCATATCGGCTGGGTTTGATTTGGACTCCACGTATTTACGTTCGTATTCCTTAGTGGTTTGTAAGTATTGGGTAGTCAGTCGGGAGTACTACAGAGACTCCCCGACTCAATGGCCTCAGGGTCGGCACATTCACTACACGTTACTCGCGGGCAGGTAGTTCTCACATAAAATGGAGGAAAACCACAGCACATTTACACGTTACAACAGTTTATTGTACTACAACTTTCTTGGCTTATTCCTGACACTCTCACTCCCACTTTCTTACAAACTATCTGACCTTTTCTGTTGCGGGGCCCCTTCTCCTTCTGCTCCACCACCTCTCCTTCTTCGTCTCCAACGGCGACTCGCGTACGGGCGTGGATCCTCGGCTCGCTATCCACGGTTCCAGGGGGTGGCTTATTCGGACTCTGTGCTTTCACTACTCGTCCGCGTCCTACCGATATTGTAACGGTTCGGTCTTCGGCTTTTGCCGGAATGGCTCACGGACTCACGGGCTTCGTAGGGCGCTGCACGGGGTTTTAAACCAAAAAAACGGCGGGGTTCTGGGATGGGGGAATGTATTACTATTCAGGCCTAGATCGAAGGATATTTCTGTTACCTGATGTCCTCTTCGCCTCCTTTCCACCTCTTCACACTCCTTCTGTAACTTTTCACTTTTTAAGCTATCGCTTCTAATATCACCAACTTTTTCAATTCCAAACGTTCTCAAATTTTGAACTATCCTGATCAACGGACTTCAGATAAGTGAGCCTGAAACATGGAGTCATCGACCGCTTCGAGGTTCATGACCTCGTACCTCGGTCATCGCCCCTAATCCCATTTTCTATTTCTTAATGGCCCCGTTACGCCACCTCTCATGGCCGCCCAAGGATGGTAACCGTCCATCTGGCGGTGGGTTTTGGTACTTCGGTGGGTGGATGATGGCGATCATCTCGTAGGGTGGTGGAGCCTGATCCTAGCTAACCCTATGGCTGTCGGGAGTTTAGCTGGGAAAAACCTACATTCATAACGAATACTACCTGCCATGTATATACACATTCACGTTTCACACAAAATCACACAAACTTCTCGGTAGTACTTACGACACGAATTATACAACACTTACACTCTCCCCCAGCTCGGGTAAAAAATATTTACGGAGTAAATATTTTTTTTCTTAATCCCACAAATCATATTAGTCTTCACCGACTACACCTAACTCTGAACCTGCACAACACGAAAAATCATCACTAGACCGTATTAACTTCTTTGACTGTAGACCACGCAACGTTTCACTCATGACGTACTAGATTAAACATAGACCAATAAGAAGTAAAAATGTGAATTTGGCATTAAATTATGATGAGTATCGGGGTCATAAGTTATCATCATTGACTTTTTGTCAACTCCACTCAGTTTCATGACATTTTGTCACTAATGACCATCAGCGTCATAGACTCTGTAACATATGTCAATGTCCCATTAAAATAAAATTAAAAAATAAATATATTGTTATTTGTTTGCTGTTAGGAGTTAGGAATTTTGCTTTGTAATTAAATGTTTTTTTGAATTTATACCGCCCATTGACACGCCGTCCGCTACCAATGCAACCAAGAGCTATACCCGCTACCACGATGAATGCAGTTGGCATGCGTGGTGGGCAGGAAATTCCTTAACTGCGAGAGAGGCGAGAGAAAACCCCAACGATGGGGTTCGTGGAGAAATAGCTCCGAGGCTGGGGGATTCAGTTTCGAACCAGCAAACGAGACGGTCTTGATTCGAGCAAGTGGAGTAGTGATACTACTGTTAGGCACACAACGCGTGTAAAAGTGCGGTGGCGAATTAAGGTGCCCGGTTCTAGAAGTGCGCGGTCAGACAAGTGTCGGAAAGGTTAATCGCATAATTCCGGTCAGAAGCACCCCACATTACGTGCCAATTAGTGTCGGATCCAGACTATAACGGGCCACCCTAGTGCAAAAGTGGATTTTAGAACCAAATCCGAAATTACGGGATGTCCCACGCGTGTGTAAAGACCTCGACCGAGATCTATCAACGCCCTCCGTCGCGAGTATCCGAGTGCTGACCGTCAGTGAGTGTGTAGAAGAGCGGACGCCTGAGAAGCTCTCCACCGCGTGTGCCAAGACGACCCTCGTGCTCTACAAATCGGCCTCGACGCCCCCCCCCCCCCATCTCCACCATCGGTTGTGACGACGCTGTAAGCGGAGCGACGGCGCGGGCCCACCCTAAGATTCCCTCTCGAACGGCAGAGTAGGCAGCCCCTGAGGTTAGGGTAAGTTGCATGCGAACCCCTAAGTTATATTTGGCGCCCAACGTGGGGGAAGATCTTTCTTGTGTTTGAAGAAAAAAATCGCTAAAAAAAATTAACTCTCTTCAAATTAATATTCAACTGTTCCTTTCCCCGCAAAATCGTTCGATCATTCTCGAACCATAAAAATAATAGGATTGATCGCTCAGAATATGGTTAGAGCTAGCGCGTGCTCGATAGTTTTTTTTTATAATAGGATAGCACGCTGCTGATAGAATACACACACGGTCGGTATTGCATGGTGTTATAATTGGCTGAGGCCAATATATGGTATCAACGTTTGCTTTCCTTTTGCATGCCTATATTTTTTTTCGTTTCTATTGTTCGTTGGTTAAGCGTAGCCGATGTAGAGTGGTCTTACATCGTACCACATTAGTTTTTTTTCTCGTTTTTGTAGCCTGTTCATAGAAACTTTTGGCAATGACTCTGGACAAAGAGTACCTCGGTGGGATGTGTGTTACATACCTAACCGAGGAAGAAATTATTTTTGAGCTCGAGATTCGAAACCTATTAAAAGATAGGGATCGAAGCTTGAGCGTAGCCCGTAGAAAGTTGAAAAACGCTCTGCGAGAGGAATTGGATGGTAGAGTACGGATTTTCTCCTACACGAGAGATCCAGCGGTGGAGATGAAGGTATGTAAAGAGAGGCTGGACAGAGTGTTGAACAATCTAGCAGATGCGTCTTTAGACAAATTGATGTCAAAGACGGGTTTGTTGCATCTTTACCATCGCCTGAAGCTTTTTAGGAAAACTTATGGCGTTGGTAGTTTAGCTAATGAAGCCAACTGGTTGTTTTCAAAAGTTATTCAAACCTACATGCAAGTTTTCGATGAGAACGTGTTGAATTCGTCCTTCACACAGCCACCGAAGGTATCTACACCTGTTGATTTGCGGGGGGCGGCGAGTCTTGAAGCCCAAACCGAAACCACCTCCCAGGATTTGATTGTTTTGGGACAGTCAGTGGCGTCAATTTCAATTTCAACGGGAGCGATTCCGAAAAATATTACACCTCACTCTACTCCAGCGTTCTCTAATCACACTCCATCATCTACCGGGAACGAAGATCTGCTTGTTTCCGATCAAATTGCGTCAACGTCTGTATCAGTTGCTAGAACCCCAATGTCAATTAGTGCACCGGTTGTTACATGTTCGTTGTCGGGTGGAGTGCAGCTCACGTGGGCGACTCCTAGTTATCAAGTGACCTCGCGAGTGCATAGAGCGAGGCAGGTTCGGTTCGACACAGGACGTGAATTTCCAGTAAGTGTGCCTGAGCATTCGAGTGATACGGTTTTAAGTGCAAGTGGACAAGGTGACACGCGAAATTCAATGGATTTAGTGAGCGGATCAGAGCAAGTAAATGCCGGTGTCTGGCAGCGGGAAGATAGTGCAACACCTGTACATGCCGCGATTACATCTGAACCGACTATATCTGCGACTAGGCGTGTGTCAGTTAACCGTGAAGTGTACGAGATTCCGGTATCGTCGCAATGGTCAGATCCTTACGATTTCCCCCGTTCGGCTCCCTCCATTCCTCAATATAACCCTTACCAAATCCCACAATTCGAACAATATTGTCCTTTTTCAATGAGCACAGCTCAGGCTTATGCTCAACGACAACCACAACCCCAGTCATTCAATCCTTTTGCAGGGTCGAATTATCCACAATCAACACCTGCAATGCATCGAACAGCAGATGTTCTACCTCCCAGGTCTGAACCACCAGTAGCTGATCTACTTGGTTTGGATTTGCGAAGAACACCTGTTCAGTCTTCAAACCCAAACCCAACCTTCAATCGAATTAGCGACAATCGCGGATCAAGTCCGAACAACGTTTCTTTCCAAAACGTTGGGCCTTATATTCCCGCACCTGCACCCTCCCTCAATCCCTACCAAGACTTTGATTTCAACCCCGTGGCAAATCGTACCAAGACCATACCGGTAGTGAAGTGGCCGATGAAGTACGCAGGTGATGATCGAGGAACCGGACTGAACAGTTTCCTCTGGGAAGTTAACGACTGGACCAAATCAGAGCAAGTTTCAGAAGCAGAGCTGCTGAGATCCTTCGGTAATCTGTTGACTGGCAAGGCGAAGATGTGGTTCACGAGTAACAAACATCGATTCACTACTGTAACCGATGGTTCCATAATTTTGAAATTGTGACTCCATCACAATAATAATAAATAATTATTCCTAGATGCGACCCTGAGTTATGCTCAAACCGAGATGCGAGAATTCTCTCGCGCTCTCACTCTCCCACTTACCCACACCTTTATGCGGTAACACTCACCCTAGCCCGGAGAATTTATTAACAGCGGTTTGAGCACCGGCAAAAGATACTCAGCCGAGATTCGAAGTAGATCCATAGGCAAAGCAAGGTACGAAGGAACTCATAAAATACGAATGACATTCGGCAATTTCGGGATTGCTCGGATTCTTATGAATAGTTTTAAGGTCCGTGCTCGGCATTCTTACACTACCAAATTATTACTGTCCGGGACGTACAAGGGAGCAGTTAGTGCGCGCCGTGTATAGCTGCTCATGGTTCGTGGAAAGCA
>NW_026917516.1:0-25000 GCF_035046485.1 Aedes albopictus
CCATCACGTGGCGCTAGTGTACATAGCTACTTCCGGTATGACTTTGGAGGGATATAGCACGAGATTGAAGCCAGATAGGAAGATGCGATCTTCGGCAAAGTTGTTCAGGGCAACGAGTACTTCCAGCTCATGAAGCGCATAGTTCGGAATTTCACCACCACGTGGCGCAAGTGTACATAGCTACTTCCGGTATGACTTTGGAGGGATATAGCACGAGGTTGAAGCCAGATAGGAAGATGCGATCTTCGGCAAAGTTGTTCAGGGCTACGAGTACTACCAGCTCATGAAGCGCATAGTTCGGAATTTCTCCACCACGTGGCGCTAGTGTACGTGGCTACTTCCGGTATGACTTTGGAGGGATATAGCACGGAGTTGAAGCCAGATAGGAAGATGCGATCTTCGGCAAATTTGTTCAGGTTTACGAGTACTTCCAGCTCATGAAGCGCATAGTTCGGAATTTCACCACCACGTGGCGCTAGTATACATAGTGACTTCGGGTACAACTTTGGTGGGATATAGCACGAGATTGGAGCCAGATAGGAAGATGCGATCTTCGGCAAAGTTGTTCAGGACTACGAGTACTTCCAGGTCATGAAGAGCATAGTTCGGAATTTCACCACCACGTGGCGCTACTGTACATAGCTAGTACCGGTACGACTTTGGTGGGATATAGCACGAGATTGAAGCCAGATAGGAAGATGCGATCTTCGACAAAGTTGTTCAGAACTACGAGTACTTCCAGGTCATCAAGAGCATAGTTCCGAATTTCACCACCACGTGGCGCTACTGTACATAGCTAGTACCGGTACGACTTTGGTGGGATATAGCACGAGATTGAAGCCAGATAGGAAGATGCGATCTTCTGCAAAGTTGTTCAGGACAACGAGTATTTCTAGGCCATGTAGAGCATAGTTCAAAATTTCACTACTACGTGGCGCTCGTGTACATAGTGACTTCCGGTACGGCTTTGGAGGGATATAGCACGAGATTGAAGCCAGATAGGAAGATGCGATCTTCGGCAAAGTTATTCAGGACTACGAGTACTTCCAGTTCATGAAGCGCATAGTTCGGAATTTCACCACCACGTGTCGCTAGTGTACGTGGCTACTTCCGGTACGACTTTGGTGGGATATAGCACGAGATTGAAGCCAGATAGGAAGATGCGATCTTCTGCAAAGTTGTTCAGGACAACGAGTATTTCTATGCCATGAAGAGCATAGTTCCGAATTTCACCACCACGTGGCGCTAGTGTACATAGTGACTTCCCGTACGACTTTGGTGGGATATAGCACGAGATTGAAGCTAGATAGGATGATGCGATCTTCGGCAAAGTTGTAATCAGTACTACGAGTACTTCCAGGTCATGAAGAGCATAGTTCAAAATTTCACCACCACGTGGCGCTAGTGTACATAGTGACTTCCGGTACGACTTTGGTGGGATATAGCACGAGATTGAAGCCAGATAGGAAGATGCGATCTTCTGCAAAGTTGTTCAGGACAACGAGTATTTCTATGCCATGAAGAGCATAGTTCCGAATTTCGCAACCACGTGGCGCTAGTGTACATAGTGACTTCCGGTACAACTTTGGTGGATATAGCACGAGATTGAAGCCAGATAGGAAGATGCGATCTTCGGCAAAGTTGTTCAGGACTACAAGTACTTCCAGTTCCGCACGTCACCATCACGTGGCGCTAGTGTACATACTAATCTCGGGTAAGAATTTGATGAGGTATTGCACGATCTTCAAGTCTGATAGGAACGCAAAATTGTTCAGGACTACGAACACTACCGGGTTTGGAATTTCACCACCACGTTTTGATAGTATACAAAAAAAACGATTTTTAAGAGCTATGCAAGAGAAATTTCAGATTGGGACTTCTCTGACTCACACGAAGGATTGTTCTGGCAATTTATCTAGCTATTTGTATGGGAATTCCTCAAGGAAATTCCGACAAGGAATTTCCTCAGGGTTGGTCCTGGGATTTTTTTTTTCAATGATGTATTTGAGAATTTAATTAGAGATTTTTGTTCCACAGATTCCTACTTGAATTTCTTTAGAATTTTATTCAAGCATTTCTCCAATGATTCTTCTGGAATAAACTCATCTGTTCATTATGTCTCCAGGAATTCCTCCGGGTATTTTTCAAAGCATTCCTCCAGCAATTCCTCAAAATATTGTTCAAGAAATTCCTCCTCCAAGGATTCCTGTGAATATTTATTCGTGGAATTCCCAAAGGAATTTATGCAGTCGTTATTACTAAAATTCCTCACGGACCTCCAGAGATTCCAGCTGAATTTCTTCCAGTAAAGAAATTGCTTCTGGAATTTTATGAAGTATTCTTCCATGATTTTTTCAAGCAATAGTTAAATAATTCATACAAAGATTTTTCCAGCTATTCGAAAAATTCTTCGAAATTTCACCAAGAATTCTTTGGGATTTTTTAGAGATTGCTTCGGAAATGACTCCCAAGATTCCTTTGAATATCCATTCTCCTGCGATGTCTTTGCCAAATTCTTCCAGGAATTCTATCGGGATTCCTCTAGTGATATTTTGGAAATTTCTTCACCCTTCGGGATTATTTCCAAGATTTCTTTCGGGAAAACATCTGGGTGATTCCATTTGGGATCCTTGAGTATTGTTTTGCAAATCTTTCCATGGATTCAGGAGATTTTCCAGTGATATCTTCAAAAATTCACCCAAGCATACATTTATATTTTCTACAGGGAATCTTTCACAGGGATTCTGGAGTTCCTCTAGATCCCCGTTTATATTTTCCTTCATGAACCCATCTTCTAACGTTTTCTTTCCCCAAGGATTTCATCAGAAATTCCTCCGGAGCTTGAAAACTTCAGCGATTTCATTTCAAATCACTCCGGAGCTTCTATCTGCGATTCATTTACGATAAATTTTAGAATTCATTATGATACTCCCAAATTCAGGAAAGTTTTTTGGTGATGCTTTCGGAATATGTTTTGCAGGGATTACTACGTATTTTTTTTCCTAGAGTTCGTTCGCGAAGTCCATGGAAAGATTCCTTCAGAAATTTATGCAGTGATTTATTCGGAAATTCCTCTCCAGAGTGCCCGAGTCCGTTCCGTGGCGCTGTTGATCGCACCCCTATATTTGCGGATGGTCAAGGGTTTGATATATTATTCTGGATAATAAATATGAAGTTGGAGCCAGAAATTTATTTTAATATCTTTGCTAAAGCTTGTGTGAATCATCATTATGAGAATATTTTTCTGAAGTTTACATTTTTCACGTAACAAAAATCTGCCATGAGATCAAAGCTTTTCCGATAATTATACTAAAACTTTATTTCTACTAGAACTGAATCTCTTAGAGAAACGACTTGGGCATTCGCGGAAAGTATTTCTGTAGATATTCTTAAGGAATATTCTCCAAGTGGTCCTGAAATGATCCTTGAACCTTGATCCTTGGACGTGGGAGCTAGACTCGTACCTTTCTATCTGGCTTCAATCTTGTGATACATCTTACTGAAGACGTATCGGAAGTCACTATGTACACTAGCATCACGTGGTGGTGGAATTCGGAACTATTTTCTTCATGACCTGGAAGTACTCGTAGTCATGAACAACATTTCCGTAGATCACACCTTCCTATCTGGCTTCATTCTAATGATATAGCGCCACGAGGTGGTGCTAGTCGGAAATATGCTCTTCATGACCTGGAAGTACTCGAACAACTTTGCCGAACATCGCACCTTTCTGTCTGGCTTCAATCTCGTGCTATATCCCACCAAAGTCGTACCGGAAGTAACTATGTACACTAGCGCCACGTTGTTGTGAAATTCTGAACCATGCCTTTCATGACCGGGAAGTACTCGTAGTCCTGAACAACTTTGCCGAAGATCGCATCTTCCTATCTGGCTTCAATCTTGCGCTATATCCCACCAAAGTCGTACCGGAAGTCACTATGTACACTACCGCCACGTGGTGGTGGAATTTTGAACTATGCTCTTCATGACCTGGAAGTACTCGTAGTACTGAACAACTTTGCCGAAGATCGCATCTTTCTATCTGGCTTCAATCTCGTGCTATATCCCTCCAAAGTCATACCGGAAGTAGCCACTAGAGATGGGTAACTCACTCGCGAATCGACTCAAAGAATCGATTCGCGAAATCGAGTGAGTGAACCATGACTCTTTTCAAAAGAGTTACGATTCTCTAATGTTAATATCAATACCAACGAGTCACTGAAAAGTGTTAGCATGGCTGAGCATTAAATGATGAATCAACGAAGAGTATCGCAGTCTTTGCCGTTGATCATTTATACACTTTATATTGTGTGTCCGGATTGCAAAAGTGATTCGATTCTTTGGTGTTAAATCTGTGTATCCTGCATTTGATTACATCTTGATCAGACATTTCTGTATAATGTCAAGGCGCACCATGGAAGCGCACCATATTTCTTGAAAACTGTATAGAAATGTGCGAAAAGGAGTCAGCGCACACCGAAAATCGACATTTTTCTTCAAATCCCGAAATGAGTTACTGAATCGATCAAAAGAGTCGACTCTTTTTTGAGAGTGAATCGGAAGCGATTCACTCTCAAAATTGAACCAGCCACGTACACTAGCGCCACGTGGTGGTGAAATTCCGAACTATGCGCTTCATGACCTGGAAGTACTCATAGTCATGAACAACATATCCGTAGATCACACCTTCCTATCTGGCTTCATTCTAATGATATAGCGCCACGAGGTGGTGTTAGTCGGGACTATGCTCTTCATTACCTGGAAGTACTCACAGTTCTGAACAACTTTGCCGAACATCGCACCTTTCTGTCTGGCTTAAATATCGTGCTATATCCCACCAAAGTCGTACCGGAAGTAACTACAGTAGACGTTCGATAACTGCAACATGTTCACGTTTCACTTACCGAATGAAATTCAATAACTGCAACAACTGACAGACGTCACATATCTGTCAGTAGCTGCAGAATGCAACCAATGTGCATTCGAAAAACATCGCATTGCAACAAAAGTGCATGTAAAAAACATCGCATTGCTGTTGACATTTGAATTTGACGGATAGCGGTGCGATAACTGCAAAATTGTTGCACTTAGCGGACTTGCACTTAAAAAGCATTGTAGTTAAACCGTTTGCACCGAGCGAACGTCTACTGTATGTACACTAGTGGCACGTGGTGGTGAAATTCGAAACTGTGCTCTTCATGACCTGGAAGCGTTCGTAGTCCTGAACAACTTTGCCGAAGATCACATCTTCCTATCTGGCTTCAATCTCGTGCTATATCCCACCAAAGTCGTACCGGAAGTAGATGTACACTAGCGCCACGTGGTGGTGAAATTTTGATCTATGCTCTTAATGACCTGGAAGTAATCGTAATCCTGAACATTTTTGTCGAAGATCGTACTTTCCTATCTGGTTTCAATCTTGTGATTTATCTCACTAAAGTCGTACCGGAAGTCACTATGTACACTAGCGCTACATGGGGGTGAAATTCCGAAATATGTTTTTCATCACCAAATAGTACTCGTAGTCCTGAACAACTTTGCCGAAGATCGCATCTTCCTATCTGGCTTCAATCTCGTGCTATATCCCTCCAAAGTCATACCGGAAGTAACTATGTACACTAGCGCCACGTGGTGGTGAAATTCGGAACTATGCTCTTGATGACCTGGAAGTACTCGTAGTCCTGAACAACTTTGCCGAAGATCGCATATTTCTATCTGGCTCCAATCTCGTGCTATATCCCTCCAAAGTAATACCGGAAGTAGCCACTTACACTAGCGCCACGTGGTGGTGAAATTCCGAACTATGCGCTTCATGAGCTGGTAGTACTCGTAGCCCTGAACAACTTTGCCGAAGATCGCATCTTCCTATCTGGCTTCAAGCTCGTGCTATATCCCTCCAAAGTCATACCGGAAGTAGCCACGTACACTAGCGCCACGTGGTGGTGAAATACCGAACTATGCGCTTCATGAGCTGGTAGTACTCGTAGCCCTGAACAACTTTGCCGAAGCTCGCATCTTCCTATCTGGCTTCAATCTCGTGCTATATCCCTCCAAAGTCATACCGGAAGTAGCTATGTACACTAGCGCCACGTGGTGTTGAAATTCGGAACTATGCTCTTGATGACCTGGAAGTACTCGTAGTCCTGAACAACTTTGCCGAAGATCGCATATTTCTATCTGGCTCCAATCTCGTGCTATATCCCTCCAAAGTAATACCGGAAGTAGCCACTTACACTAGCGCCACGTGGTGGTGAAATTCCGAACTATGCGCTTCATGAGCTGGTAGTACTCGTAGCCCTGAACAACTTTGCCGAAGATCGCATCTTCCTATCTGGCTTCAACCTCGTGCTATATCCCTCCAAAGTCATACCGGAAGTAGCCACGTACACTAGCGACACGTGGTGGAGAAATTCCGAACTATGCGCTTCAAGAACTGGAAGTACTCGTAGTCCTGAACAACTTTGCCGAAGATCGCATCTTCCTATCTGGCTTCAATCTCGTGCTATATCCCACCAAAGTTGTACCGGAAGTCACTATGTACACTAGCGCCACGTGGTGGGGAAATTCGGAACTATGAAATCCATCACCAGGAAGTGGTTGTTGTTCTGAACAACTTTGCCGAAGACAGAATGTTGCTATCTTTTCGAGGTTCCGAAAGAACTCGCTACAAAGACATAGTACTCACAACCAATCCGGGAGCAAAACGGAACCGGAAGAAGTTAAAAATGTGGAACTAATGTTTTCGCCTGGTTCTCACCGGAAGCTGCATGAAATTCCAATCGGCTTTCACTACACCTTTCTAGGATAGTGTAGGATTCCGTTAACGCAAAAAGATTGAAATTTGGTTCACTAACTGCTGAGATATGGATGTGCAAAATAATTAGTTCCACGTTTTTTTTGCCTGTCGGTACTTTACGTTACAAAAACCCTGTTGGTATAAGCAGTGTTAATAACACACATCATAAATACATACCATCGATGTACCCAAGCCGATAGCCGGCATTTCGTGACCATTGTTTAGCTTCACCGTGGGAACGAACCGTGCGGCGGACATGGTTACAGACGCAGAGAAATTTCGAGTTACACTTCTAGAAAACACCGAGAACGCCGTATTGATAACGACCGACCGAAAATTGCCCGCTATGAGGATTGAGGACGCTTATTTCAATTGAAACAAATCAAACAAAACGAGAGAGATAAGACCAGGATAAGACGACTGACTACATATGGCGATGATGTGTGACTTGAAATTTCGGTAATGATGAAGCATTCACATGACTTTTCTTTTATTTTAACTTTTACTTGGAGACAGTACCTAGTTATTCTTCATTATATATTTTTGCATTTCATATAAAATCATTTAAAATTCAGCATTGAAAGGGAAATACTTGTGGCTGGTACAGAGGTTGAACGGCACCGTGCGTTGACCGGTGTTGAATCCATCCATGATTTTGATTTCCTCTTCCGTCAGTTTGAAATCGAAGATGTCAATGTTTTGTCGAATGCGCTCGGGGTTGGACGATTTTGGGATCGGCATAGTTCCAACGTCTACCAGATATCTGAGGATTACCTGGCCTGAAGTTTTGTTGTACTTTTTGCCGATTTCAATCACCTTAGGATCGTCCAAAGCAGGCTTCGGCATGTTATCGGGATCCTTTTCGTAATAATTTGGACGACCCAGAGGGCTGTACGCAGTCAAAGTAATATCCAAGTCCTTGCAGAACTCAGTCAGTTTACGTTGGTTGAGGCTTGGATTACACTCAACCTGATTGGTCACAGGCTTGATCTCACATTCTGCGAGCAACCGAGTGATTTGTTCACTGTTAAAGTTTGAAACTCCAATGCTCTTAACTTTTCCGGTTTTCAACAATTTTTCCATTGCTTTCCAGGTGTCAATATAATCAACGTCAGAAAATTGCAGCTTTCCGTCAGCGTCATACGGCATCAAGTTCTTTGGATCCCAATCAACGAACTTGTACCCGATGGGCAGGTGCATCAAATACAGGTCGATGTACTCGATGTTCAGGTTTTCCAAAGACTTTTGGAACGCTTGTTCCACATGGTCTGGATGGTGATATGTGTTCCATAGCTACAAATCGAAAAAAAAAATAAGTTAGCGTCTTACATATGTCCTATTTTGTCCCCTTCTCTACCATACCAAAACGCAATTAGTTAGCCTACCTTGGTAGTCACAAATAGATCCTCCCGGCTAACTACGCCTTCTTCGATCTTGGCGCGAATAGCTTCGCCAACTTCTTTCTCATTTTGGTAAAAATAGGCCGTATCGATGTGCCGATATCCAGCGTCGATTGCCGCCTTGATAGCTTCGATGCCTTCTCCCTCCTTGGACTGCAATTGAAATCCAGTAGCGTATAAGTACCACCGCCGCGATCATCATCACGCGTCGCTAAACGCACCCGCGATACTCGCGCGAACCGTTTTTTTTTTTTGTGTTGGTGAACAACACCCTATTTTTGGATTCCGCGAGCAGCAAGTGTGTGCGAATCGAGCGAAGCAAAGCGTGATGCTATTACCGGAGTGCATAGCACTAAATTCCATCTAAGCTATGCAATTCCAATCCAGTAGATTACTTACCAACCACGTTCCAAGGCCCAGAACAGGCATCTCCAGACCGTTGTTCAGCTTAACCATTGGTGCTTTAGGTGACATTTTCAATCCTTTTCTAGTAAAAGCGTCGGTGGTAATCGAATTCGCGCACCAAAGATTCACTTGAAATTTTCTTTCTTTGTTAGGAAAAATACGCGAACGCGGCGAGGCGTATGTTGGGGCAAGTCTGTTTCCAAGCAAGCTTGAAATGCGAATGATTTGAAAAGGTAATACGCGATAAAATATTAGCCGGGACCGGTAAGACGTAGCGCTAAGCGACAGTTAGCACCGACTATTTGATTCTTTTGTTGTATTCGTAGCAGTGGATTTCGTTGGGCATTTTTTTTTGTAATGAACGCAAAAATGACTGAACATCCAAGGGGCCGTAAACAAATTACGTTACGCTTTTAGGGGGGAGGGGGGATTTTCAGAACGTGATGACCCTTACAAAAAATATTGAGGTCCCATACAAAAAGTGTGACAAAGGGGGGGGGAGGGGGGCTGGGGTGGTTTGTCTTGAAAAAGTCTATAGTCCATTTTACGAGCCGATTTTATGAATGAATTTTGACAGGAGGTAGTGTCCAATAACCCGTGAAAACCAATATCATCATCAACATTGTTGTCACTTCGTAAAATGGCTCATTGTTGCTTGACATATTTTGTGTACATATCACCCCCAATAGTCTTTCTCTACAAACGCCTTGATACTTGAGCATACTATTACTGATTAAATGTTTTTGTAAAAAATTTGCCATTTTGCAACAGTCTAATGCATGTTGCAATGCATATTTGCATTTCCCTGCAGTAAATTTATGTACGCTATTTTTATTGTTCTTAGATACATATTGCTCAGTTATTTACTGTGGAATTGCTCATAGATCAGCTTAGAAGCAGGCTTTGCCACAGTTGGGATTTTACGCCAAGAAGAAGAAAAAGGAGAAAAAGAAGAAAGTATTTCATTGAACTTTCATGAGTTTGTAGAGAATTTATATAAATTGATTTTTTTTGAAAAAAACATAAGTCCCTACGTTAACTTTTAAAACATCATGGCTAACTTTAATTTTATATCGACTGTTTTTATTTTTATTTTTATATGATACTTTACACTAGGAGCGCATTTATGCCTCAATACACAAATTAGTTGGCTATTAGGTTGGCCTTATCCTCTACATTGGAACTACAAAATACAGGTTAGGCTCGATTATTCGAAGTCGCGTTCGTAAGTTGCCCAAACATATATGGCAAACGGATTTCAACAACATTGAAAAACACGTGAAAAATCTCAAAAATAACTAGAAAATGTTACAATGATGAAGCTGGATTAAAAGAGTGCAGAACTAGACTATGCTGAAATGTGCGAGAATAAAAAGATTAAAAACTCCAAAAAATGTGTTTAAGTGGTTTATTTACGAAAAATTGATTCTGAAATTGCCGCTCCAGCATTTGTCCTGCAGGTTTTCATATAATGACGTTTATTATACTTTACTGAAGACTCCAATACGGTATTTTCGCTATCTGGTATATGTTATTTCTAAGCCGAAACAATTTTTCCTGGTGTAAAATCCAAGATGCAATTGGATAGATCTACAATTGTCTCAAAAGCCTATTGTGGATCTGATCAGTAATTGACCACGGTCAGAACTCGTCAAAAATGTTAATGTACTAAAAAATCCATCAGAGATATACCCAAATCTAAAATTATCCCGAAAATCTAGGAAAGAATTCAGACAGATACCACTCTAGCATCGCCAAGCATCAATGATGGGAAATATAAATTTGCTTTTGGACTTCAGAATCTTCCCAAAATTTCATTTTCAGTTCCACTTGAGGCCAGACTATAATCTACCAAAAATCTTAAAACAGCGTTTCTCACGATGGATCTTTTCCGAGAATTTCCAATAATATCTCCAAAAAGAACATTTTTGAGGTCGAACAATCATGATACTCATTTTATTTTTATTATTACCACAGACAAACAGACGTAACACTCTGATAGTTCCCATCGTACATTGATTTAACGGTATTTTTCAAAATTGAATAGGTGACCAACTGCCCACCCGTGGCGCTCGCATCGTTTTTGTTCGAGTTTGACGTTTGCTCACTACCGCCACCTAGTTGATGGTCGGCCAAACTTAGTCCTTTTAGAATTGGGCGAATATGTTTCCGTGACTATGATTTGAATCGTAAATTGTTCGAAGTGTTACGTCTGTTTGTCTGTGTTATTACTATTCATTAACGACACTATACCATTATTGTGGCATTCGTGTCATATACTCGTTGTGAGTTGACACAATAAAATCAGATCACCGTTTTACTCATGTCCCAGCATCTTCTTCTTATTAGCATAACGCACCTATTGGGACATAGCCTGCTTTTCATCAGTGTTCTATTAGCACTTCCATAGTTATAAAGTAAGAGCTTCCTCTGGCAATAACCATTGCGCATGTGTTGTTTCAATCGTGTGGCAGTCATGAAGACACTCTATGCTAAAGGAAGTCAAGGATATTTCCTTTTATGAAAAATTCCTGGACCGACCTTGAATCAAACCCGTTAAGTATTACGTTTTCAGTTCAAAACTAAGTTAGCGACTTTGAATTAGCGTTAAACACAATGTCGGAAGTGACGCGCTGTAGGGGAGAATGAGGATACCTGATCCATGGGGTGACTCCCCCCATGTTTTCTTCTAGCATACTTTTTTTCAAAACTACGTCTGGAGAAAAGACTATGTCTTAGCTACATGGCGCATGAGCCTTAAATAAACGATTAAGTAAAAAATGAAGTACTATCAAACGTATTTCTCCAAATACGGTTTTATAAAAATGTTTTAGGTAATTTAACTTAGAGACTTGATCCCTCAAGGGTTACACACACACATTATATGCCTGAAAAATAAAATTCTATTTGGAATCCTCTATTTACTTGGCATTGTAGTATATGCAATGATAAAATGTGTCAGATAATTATTATTTTAGTACACACCATGAAAAGGGGGATCAAGTCTTTCTATTTTCAAAATATGGCATATCCTAGAAAATTTAAAGAAATCTATCACTATTTTCATAGAAAATACAAGAAAACTTGAAAATAAAATGAATAGGAAGCCTCTCAAGTTATTTTCCCTTTAAATTAATCATGTTCTTTGAACGGCACCAAGTCTCACCCATTTTTGTTAAATACATCATAAGACATGACCCAATACAAACCCAGTTTTGAAAACTTAAACAATAAATTTAAGCTCTTCTGTTGTGTACAAACTTGCAAAGTTATAGGCAAATCAAGAAAAAGGGATCAAGTCTACCCAGTCTCCCCTATAGAGTACCAGGTGTACAATACAGCGCGCCACTTTCGACATTGTGTTTAACGCAAGGCAAAACAGCGGAAGTTAAAGAAAAAATGTCGCTAATTCGGTTGTATATTGAAATCATAATATTTAGATCAGACTTAGTAATGAAATACGTGGATGGCAGTTCAAATTTAATTTTGAATTACATAATTTATATAGGTTGTTGTGACGACTATCGAAAACCGTACGTTAAAGCTGACCATCCTACAACTCTGCCTGACCGTTCGAGAGAGCCACCGATAGATGTTCAACGACCTAATTGAGTGTTAAGGGGGAAATGAGTTTGGATTTCCTAACACATGCTTGCAAAATTTGTTCACATGTGCGAGTTCAATTGATGATGAAGAAATACTCGAATTTTCACCACTATCTGATATCGAGTTATTTTAAAATTTGCTTCAACGATGGCTCAGGACACTTACCTTTTCATTGAGACCAAAAAACACAACATTTTCACAATATTTCACTGCAAAACTGCTATTTTATAAATTGTGCGCTATCTTTCCAAAGAGATCTCTGAAACAATGCCTGAGAATGCTGTGCAGTAATTCCAAGAAGAATTTCATGGAATATTTCTGGAGCAACGCCAAGGAATAAATGTTGAAGTGATTTCTGAAGGAGCTCCAGAAAGAATCTATGGCTTCCATAAATTCCAAGAGAAGTTTATGATTCAACACCTGGAGGAACTTCCAGACGAATCTCTTGAGAATTTCCTGAAGAAACATCTGAGAGAATCCCTGGAGGAATTTCTGAAAAGAACTCTAAGAGAATATAAAAATAAATTCATTGAGGAATCTCTCGAGGAACTCCAACTAAAACGTCAGGCGAAATCAGAATTTCTCGAATCCACGGAGTTCTATTCTAAAGAATTATTGTCCTGATTAGGAACGCTGGTATATGGGGCGATGGAACCATGAATTTCAAACCATGATTGATAGCACTACTGGTATAAAATGAGTTTTAGAAACCAGTTTAGAAAACGAATATCCTTAGAAAAGACGAGCGATTTTGTAAATATCTACTTTGAGGAATTCTTTATAAATTTTATAGTGAATGTCCTCAAGGGTCCTCTCAAACATCCATAGAAAAATTCTTGTGAGGATAGTTGTTATTGAAACCTCCGATTTCCATACATTTAAACTTTTCACACAAGATAGGCAAATAGATCTTTGGGTACAGAATACAAATTATGCTGTATCGACCGCAGTAGCAATTTACAAAAATACAATTTAAAAAACACTAAGCTCATGCCGATTACGCCGCCGCCGCCTTTGAATAGGGTGAACTGCGTGACGCCGGCGTCGCCGTTGCCGCTGCCTCAAATTACTATAATGCCTGGTTTAGACTGTTCAATTGAAACGAGCATGTGAGTTGCAAACTTCTCAAACATGTTCAATCCGATGGAATGACGTGTTTAGACTGAGCAAATGACTTGGGTGTCCACTTGCATACTCTTGAATGCATCTCAATTGAAGCAAGTGTTTACATTGTTCAACTCGTGCGGTGCGTAAGCAAACTGAATTGAATTCAGCTCATTTGACAGATGATTGAATTCAACTCACATGAATCGAGTGTTCAGACGGGGCAAGTGAAATGATTTCGTTTGACTTGAACAAAAAAGTTGAACATGCCCAACTTTCGTTCAAGTCAAGTCAGTTGCTCAACTGAGATGAACGGTGGTGTTTACACGTTCAATTCGCATTCAATTGGGCATTTTCCATTGACTTGAATCAAGTCACTTGCTCCATGTAAACCAGGCATAAGCGCCGTAACCAGTGGAATCTGCTTCGGCGCACACGTCTACTGCACCACAGCGTGCATTCAGCGTGAGCGTGATGTCCTTGAAGACGCGACTTCTCGACGCTGGTGCAATACGCTTTTCGTATTCAGCATTAGCGTGGTGCTGGCTGTGGTAGCCAACCGCGCGAGTTACGGGAGGTTAAGGTGCCGGCCAGAGTGGACGCGTCACGCGGCGCGGCGCGGTGCAATGCGGCATTTGACAGGTCGCGCGTCGACGCGCGGCAGAACTCCGTTCATTGGAATACAAGGAAAACAATCATAACATGCCAGAGTGCGCGCGGAACGATGCGAAGCGGAAAGCGTTTAGCCACGCGACGCACGACAAAACAGTGCATGCACTGTTTTTGATGCGGAAGTCACGCGGTTCGCGCGGAGAAATTTGGATTTTTGTGTGGATTTCGTCCGTTTTTACCAAACCATGACGTTAATTTTACGAAATTGTTTTTCAAATGTATTCAAATGTGAATATAAAGAATATTAACATGAATAATACCACATGTTTATTATACGGTGGCGTCTCGTAACCTCACTTTTCACCTATTATGCGAAACAAAATCAGTAATTTCTTCAAATTTATGACTAAAGACTTAACGGAAATAATCGAAATCTCTGTCATTCTACACCCATTACAAGCAGAGCTTTCACATTAGCCCTACCCATGTTTCATGCACAAAAAGGGTTGATACCCTCTCGTTTATTTTACTATCTCAAAGTATTCTACTAGGGTGTAAGCTTAAAAAATAGATTCAAAATAAAAATATACTATTTTTGAGTTAACAAACTTGTTCCATTGCCTTGCTGTTTAAAAATAAACCAAGGGGCGCCATTTTTTACGTATACAACCCTGTGGTAACTCTGACTACAAGCTCACGTGTTCATAAAATTTCAAAATTTGTACCTGTAGGACGGGTAGATTTGAGGTTAGGGAATCACCATTGTCCCAAATGTATATCTCTTCTGAATCATCTGAAGTAAATAGCATTTGAGGGTAAATTTAGATAAATGATTTATTTTTAATTTTAGGTTGAGCACACCATTGTCCCAAATGTGTATCTCTTCTGAATCATCTGAAGTAAATAGCATTTGAGGGTAAATTTAGATAAATGATTTATTTTTAATTTTAGGTTGAGCACAATAATCACATATCTCTTGGAAATTTTTCATCAGATAACATGTACTCATGTGCAAAGGTAACGGAAATTATGAAAACTTTTCAGTTTACTTTACGAACAGACGCGTTGCACCGCGTTCACTCTGGCTATCAAGCCGCGTTGGAAACCGCGTCAAAAACGCGCCGCACCGCGTCGCGCCGCGTGACGCGTCCACTCTGGCCGCAGCCTAACGAAAACGTAGAAAATATAAAATATAAAACACTCGCTTTTGCTACTAAGCATATTTTTCTGCGCCACGGAGTTTCCGCAGAAAGGGAACATAAGCTTTTTCGAAAGTTTTATCATGAATCCTGATAATGAAATGTACTGGTTAGACTTTTTTCAGGTATAAAATTGACCCATTTATCTTCTGTTTGTCCAATTTTGTCCTCACTTGCGTAATCCTTCACCGAGTAGCTCTGATACAAATTTGTCAGTATCGACTAACGTTTTTTCTTCTGAAGGCGTTTTATACTGAAAATTTGTTCCTCAAATTGTGGCTTTTGGGGGTGGCGGTATACAAAATTGAAAATTGGTATAATTTGCACAAAATAGAATAAATTTTTTTTTGGTAACATCGCGCCCCCCTGGACTGGCTTCACGGCCCCCCAGGGGGCCGCGGACCACCGGTTGGGAACCCGTGGACTAACCTATTGGATGTGTTTAATTCACGAACGTATTCAAAATATGTTTCAACCGGGTATCAGTCAATGAAGGCTTTGAGGTCAAACTAAGTAACTCGAGCTTCAAAATGCTGAATACATTTCTTATAATATGAAAATGCAGTGGCAAACGTGGGACCGCGCATAACTTGGGAACGGAAAGTCCGATTGAGGTCGTCTTAGTTTTATTCTGTTAGTTTTCACCCAAGGAAGGTTTATGAGGCAAAAAACATTGAGAAAAAGTGATTTTTGAAAATTGATGTACCGTACACTTTGACCGGGATGTCGACGGGGACCTGAACTTTGAACGTCAAAAAAACGCAGTAGGCAAGACAAAGTTTGCCGGGACAGCTAGTTTCTTATAAAAGTTTACCATACTGGGCTTGGAAAGATTTAAGCTTCGAGCAACAATTTTACTCCAGATTTTTCATCTGACTGCGCTTACTCCCTGGTTTTCTACCCTTTCACAAAGCATGAACTTGAGACAATTAGTTTTGTCTACTACTTTGAAATTGTACTTTTCGTCGTATTTTAGGAAAAACAATTGTCTGATTGTGCATAAAAATCAACCAAATTTTTAAATTTTCATTATCAAAAAAAAAAAAAAATCTCGAAGAATTTTGGTACGATCGACAAAAAATAAGCTTTCAACGGTTCAAACATTTCAATGGACGTTCTATATCAGGTATTTATCAAGGGTAGCCACCTAGTCTTACTGTAACCCAGAACCTTCATATTCTTCCTCGTAAAAATCTTTCAACTCTGACGGTGATATTGTGGATTTAGCACCAAATTGGTGTCGGAAGTAACTTCATTGACTTCCGCTGGCTTTCCTGTGCGTTAAACATAACGTCGGAAGTATTGCGCTGAATAGAGCATTAGATTCACTATACAGCGCACTACTTCCGACGTTATGTTTAACGCACAGGAAAGCCAGCGGAAGTCAATGAAGTTACTTCCGACATCAATTTGGTGCTAAATCCACAATAGTATGAAAATATCCATCAACATCTAAGTTGTGATTTGTGCTTTGAACAAAATCTGTTGTAGCACTGGAATAACTAAATATAGTATGCTTTTTGGATATTTTCCAACGCGGGACATTTTTACGATTTGTGGCGAACGCGGGACGTTTCGCAGGACATAAATTATCGCGGGACATTTGGCCAAAATGCGGGACTGTCCCGCGAAACGCGGGACGTCTGGTCACTTTAGTTCAAAATCAACTTTCCGGCAGAAAATCTTCACAACAATCATTGTTAACAACAAGTTCACGCAAAAAAGTATCTGATTCAGATGGAAGAAGTGGACGAAAACGGTCCACAGTGGCCATTATAGATACTTCAACTAAGAAAACCCCAAATTTTCAAATCATTTGGTACAAAATTGAGTCTTTTAGATTTTTTCAAAGTTGAGGTTTTGTGTGGTACTTTACTAGTGTTATTTGTCTTTATTTTATGAGCTTTCTTCATGAACTCAGGAAGATTTGGATAATGTGACAATATTATTGGTGTTTTTGGGTATAAATAACCATTACATTTCAGGGTTTGTTTTGAATCTAATCACAAGACTATTATGTTTTTACAACATGGCAAAATATTGACTTTTATGAAATTTTGAAGAAAAACTTCGTATTAAAGAGATCTAGTACTTGTTTAGGAAACATCAGAAAACAACGCCGTATCTCGGATCTGACATGGAATTTTGTCTAGTTTTTGGCTATATAGGTCACTGTTTGCGCATTTTTGCGCTAAGGACGAAAAAATATTTTTGTTTTCTATCAGGTCACAATGGAGCCGCATGGTTGCGGAGGAAGTGATATTGTTTGAAGTTTATATTTTATGTTCACATAATTCAAATTGACTTCAGGTTATCCCTCATTCTAGTAAGAGGCCTTTACTAAGGCACGTGGTGATAAGGGGAGGGAAGCAAAATATGGGGGGGGGGGTATGATTGATAACGTAATGGTCACAGTCTGGCATTTTTTTTAAATTTTTTTTTCAATATTATTTTATTTTTTGACAGAAAATCACAACAAGATGGGTGTTTCAGTTAAAAACACATTGAGCTGGAGGAGAGGGGAGTGATGACTAAGAATGATTAAGCCTTTATTTACTTAGACACTATCTTCATCCCGATTGTTAAAGATGGTGTTGCTTTACCAAATACAACTAACTCTTTTAACCTTAAAAATAAAGATAAAAAAAATCTGAAAAACATGTAACAATAACTACAAACCATTGCTCATTGGTTTTCTTAAACTGGTCGTTTCTTCGATTCATCTTAATCGTTAGATTTGCTCAAAAAGCTTAGAAGCAATCTATTCACGAACTTTTATCGTAGTTTCAATGTATAGTGACATAAATTCATCGACATCTATTTACGCGTTTCTCATTTACACGCACATCGCTACAGTTCAAAGTGGTTCAAAGCAACTGTCATCTATAAAATATAAAAAGAATTCACCAAACGGCGTAAATCGCTACGTTAAATATTTTTCGCGTTAACAACACGATAACCAAGGCAATCTTTGGTTATTTTAATCGCAATTTTATGAAACGAACATTTTACGCTTTTGAGTGAAACCCTAGGTGAAACCCTTTATCTCTCTCTCTCTTCTTGGCGTAACGTCCTCTCTGGGACAAAGCCTGCTTCTCAGCTTAGTGTTCTATGAGCACTTCCACAGTTATTAACTGAGAGCTTCCTCTGCCAATGACCATTTTGCATGTGTATATCGTGTGGCAGGCACGAAGATACTCTATGCCCAAGGAAGTCAAGGAAATTTCCTTTACGAAAAGATCCTGGACCGACCGGGAATCGAACCCGTCACCCTCAGCATGGTCATGCTGAATACCCGTGCGTTTACCGCCTCGGCTATATGGGCCCTGAAACCCTTTATATATTTTTTTTTCAAAAACTTATGTTTTATTGTATGTTATTCATGTGATTTCGTAGACCACATTTCTACTTAACGACACACAGAGTTATAAAAGATGTTTTCCGATCTCTGATGATCGTTTTCAACAACTCCATTCAATATTGCAAATATCTATTACCATTTCTTTATAGATAGGATTGTTTTGGTTGCTTCGACAAGTGATAACAGAGATCAATGTACACCTGAGACGAGACTCGCGAAGATGGTCTTCTTTTTCTCCACTGTGTTATTTTTTTTTCTTCTTCCTATCTGTGTTGACATTATGTTTTGGGCTGGTGGTTCAAACACGTATACGTATCACCTCACATGAAGTGTGACTGAATCCCATTCACGCACAAAATCATGTTGAGGTGAAATTTTGCATCGCCAACAATCGCCAAGCAAAGTAATCATTGGAATATTTTGTTTTCAATTTATTTTTGACAGTACAGGAGAAGAAAATGCTACTCGGAGTGAATTTTGGCTTCAGAATTTATCTCGGATAGCAATACTTTCCTCGTTTTAGGTAACATAATCAAACGGGCTACAACTGACAGCTTAGTTGGGCTGCACTTGACGTTGCTTTTTTTCCTCTTCGCGAGTCTCGTCTCAGATGTACACTACAACCCAATCTCGGACGAGTACATATGAAGTCGTTGAAACGAGATTGATATTTAAAAAGAAGTTCAAATTTTACGGATCGTAAACTCAACTCTGTGTACCCACCGTAAAACGTCACGTGATCTATGGACGGTCCCTGAAATAGACCACCTCTTGTCAGCCAACATTGGTGTGTATCTGAATTGATCCATTGAAATAAAACGTAGGCAATCGAATTTTTCTAATGATTTATGTAGTTTTAAAGATTTTGGACCACCCTAACAGCAATTAAAGTTAACTTCAATTCCAGTACATGATTAAAGAACTCCCAAATTGAAAGGTTAATCAAAATCTACGTTCAAAAAACACATCGTGATAGCTTATTATCGATTACTTTTTACATGTTTTCCTCCTCTCCTCTTCTTGGCGTAACGTCCTCACTGGGACAAAGCCTGCTTCTCAGCTTCTATGAGCACTTCCACAGTTGTTAACTGAGAGCTTTCTCTGCCAATGACCATTTTGCATGTGTATATCGTGTGGCAGGCACGAAGATACTCTATGCCCAAGGAAGTCAAGGAAATTTCCTTTACGAAAAGATCCTGGACCGACCGGGAATCGAACCCGTCACCCTCAGCATGGTCATGCTGAATACCCGTGCGTTTACCGCCTCGGCTATATGGGTCCCATTTACATGTTTTCCATAATCAGCAGATTTCAAAATTTTGAACCACCCTAGTATAGTAAAATCAAAATGTATGAAAAGTTCCATATCAGAAATAGATTTAGGGCACTAAAATCATCATAACCTGTGAATTTAAGCCAGTTTGGTTAGCATTTGAGGTTTTGTCCGACCTTTGTATGGAGGCCCGCCACTTTGCGGTCGTTTCGTTATTAAATAATAGGCAATGCACAATTTTGTTTGCCTGTGGTGCCGGGAATGGGGTCAAAAAGCCTATTATACTTTTACTAAGGTTATTTCATTACCATAAAGCTTGCCTTCTGATTACCGTGCAACAGCTTGTGCTACCGAACCACGAACGACCGCGGTCGTTTTATTTCGTGATACGAAACTTTCCCGCGCGCTCGCACACCGTCAGCCACCGCAACGCAATCGCTCTTCCGCCGCGCACCACTCACCTATGCTATATCCCAGCCGGCCGGCATTCAGCGATTCAACCAGACCCCGTCTTCGTTCGTTTGTTCGCGCGCGCATCACATCGATCGCCTCTTTTAGCTCACGAATTTCAGTTGACTATCGTCAGTATTTGCCGTCATCTAGCAGCGTTCGCAAGTGCTTGTGCTCAAACGTTCCGCGTGTCTATTCCACTGTCCATCGTCTGTTAACCTGTGTGTGAGACGGAAGCCGGCATTCCAAATCACCACTCGAAAAAACCTTCGCTAATCGAGATTATTAGTTCGTGAAGTTCAGGTAAGTTTTCGATAGGTGAGGGTTTTTTTTTGGGTCGGTATGAGTATAACGGTGGTATATTGCTAGATGGCAATTTTCACTCCGGTCCGGTCAACACATCATGGCTGATGAAACCATTGGAATTCAATTGATTTTTATTCTGACTTTCGCAGCTTGCTTTGTGTCTTGCATCACCTTGCAGCCAGACAATGCCTGCCTACTGGCTAAGAAGGCTTGAATACATCACAATCAGCTGAATCATGGTTTGCTGAGTGGAGATTTGACTCTCATTCGGAAAGATTTATGTAAGCTGAAAATTAGAAAGTGACTTAGATGTACCTATTCATGATGCTGATGGTGGTTCCAGCAATTTAAATCTCAAGAGCTTGATGGCATCGTGTCGTGATCCAGGTTCGGAGATGTACCGTCACAAGACCGACTGTAATTATATTGCTTGCGATATACTATTTTCTTATTTCTGTGTTATTCAATGTTAGTTGCCATTTTGTTTGTGTGGTGTTGCTACACGTCACCCTTTTAAATCGCTGCAGTTCGCTCCCTCTCTACATATGTACATTCATCAG
The DNA here is from genome assembly GCF_035046485.1 of Aedes albopictus. NCBI lineage: Eukaryota > Metazoa > Arthropoda > Insecta > Diptera > Culicidae > Aedes > Aedes albopictus. Next base: position 21,073 of record NW_026917516.1, read on the forward strand.
TCTATCGCAGAGCTGTAGATCTATCGAATTTTCTAGAGAACGAGTTTTTTTTTCTGCGAAGCATCGACCTCGCTTTAGTAAATTGCTCTGCTATTGAGAGAATTAAGAAGCAGCTCATCAACTTCTGCACGGTTCAAGGCTACAAAATGTACCGTAACTCCGTGCATACCGGCAAAATCATATGGAAAACCGGCTCAAATGAAAAGGAAAGCCCACCACACCGGGACTCCCGTTACCTTCTTTACCTCACTTGATTTTATGCTGGCCATTTCTGCATCAGTCTGCCCACCACATGGTGATCAATTGCGAATATATTAAAACGCCGGCCGGTTGGCTGGTCGCGATGTGGTACTAGCTTCATATTGCGTACCGTGCTGTTTTGAATGCCTACTTTCAGCAGTCAGGCTTGACTCGCTTGTATAAAAGCACAAATAGACATATCACTTGACTTAAAACAAATTGCGATGATGATTTTACATGACAAAAACATGATCACCCAATACCACATTCCACTTAACTGTAACATGTATTTGTCTGTGATCCTACCGGCATTCCGATGCAGTACGGTATGTAGGTACTCGCGCATAGTAATCAATGCAAGTCCCCTACATAGGGTGACGATGGGTATTGTCGGCAGGTTTGTTCTCTTCGTCATGAGGGGTTTTTGTCGACCAAATTTCCTGAAACTTGGTCATATAATTCAGCTTGGTTGGGAAGGATTTGAGGCCAACTCTGAGTTCAACAGCTTTCAAAAAACCCCTCATGACGAAGAGAACAAAACTGCCGAAAATACACAATTTCCCCTATGTGATGTGGATATATCAGGTGGTAACCGGCCAGCGCAGCTCAGCTCAGCACAGCAGGCGATGAATCAATTGAATTTCATTACCACGGGCAGCAACGGCGTTGGCTGGCCGGTTAGTTGTTGTCGTCATGAATGTTCAGGAAAGCCAAGCATATTCGTCGTCATCGCGTGGCCGCCGGTTACGTTGCGCAACAAGATGTCGAGATGTGTTTCATTCAGTTGACTGGAAACCGGTTTAGAAGTTGTTCGTTTTTTTCTTTGCTTCCTTCCGTTCGAAACTGTGTCAATTATTCCAAGGGAAGTCAAAGTGGATCAAAAGGGGTGAGATTTGAAATTTCATACATTATCTCTTGCAATGGAAGTTTCAGCGGTAATGATTTCCTGAAAACTCGCCAACATGATCCATCAAAATGGGTCTGTGTCATTTGACATAGTCATTGGGCATAAGGTTGTTTTGCATAAGGCCACTTGACATAGACTTTTGGAATAATCCCTTAAAAATGGTACAAAAGTGTATAATTGGTTGTACAAGTTAAAATACACGTTAATAAAGACATTTATAGAAATGGAACAACATTACAAAAATCCTGTTTTGTCCCTTGAAAATCTGAAATTTATCTGAAACCTACAAAATATTAGATCAGTTGCAAGGTTAGCGATGTAGAGTACGGGTCGATGTCGAATCGCTGGTCGTTATTTATTATTGGGCTATTTGCTGTTCACAAGGAATTTCTCAGCCTATCTCGATGCATGGAAAATTCCTTGCCTGAATTGCTCAAGAAACTGTTTTTTCCTTGATCGCAGTACGCAGTTGCGAAGAATTATTCGAAAAGCAAGTTAAATCGCGAATGAGTCTGGATGGATAGTCGTGCTTGATGAACAAGTGGAGGGCCCATAGACAAAACATCAAAGGCGCGACCACGTTCAATTGGCTTCTTTAGTGGTGTTGAGATAATTCCATATTCTGAATCTGCATGCGAAACTGAGTCGAAATCCATGAGTTCATGAGTTTTGGTGCCCGGGAACCTATTTAAAAATCAATTTGATGTTTGTATGGGAACGATTTGTAGGAGACTTTTCAGATTCAAATAAGTATAAAGGCACTATTTAAGTGTCTTCCCAACTAACATTTTCAGCGCTATAAGCTTCAGTCATTTGCTTTCTGTTGTGTAACCATCGAGTAAAAGCAGTCAACGCTGAATAAAAGGAAAGCTAGTCAAATATAAATCATAAGCTAATACACGACTGCAAAACAAGCACCATACAGCTACCAAAGTCGGTTTTCAGAAATTCATTGCTTGTCACTGGGGCTGTCTTTACTCCACCCTATTCCAACTCCGGGAGATTTCCCGGAAGATGTGAAAACTTGAGCACATCGAATTGGAGTCCCCACTAACAAAACAGCTGGTACTATACAGTACAATTCATTATACTGACAAATCCCCAAACCAGCAGCGCTTTAAAGGCCGTTATACGGTTTCATTACGGCTAGAAGCTGTAATAAAGAAACTGTTGGTTTACCAACACGGCTTGTCGGATATAAAAATTATTGTCAAAACAAACTTTAAGCGGGATATATAGCTACTACACAAATTCTTTACAGCTATCCATGTATGTGCTGTGAAATTATTTGGGTTGCTTTTATTGCACTTTAATTCAATGCCGGAAGATTTGCCGGAAGATGTGCAAATCGAGTAAGAGTCCCAGCCACTACAACAGCTGCTTTTATACAGTACGTTTTGTAATGTTGCCAAACACAAAACAGCAGCGCTTCGTAGCCGTTTAAAGAACACTCTTTCAGCTAGAAGCTGTGAAGAAGAATCTGTTGGCGCAACCACACAGCTTGTTCAATGTAAACATTATTGCGTTTGACGTTTCACAAGCTTTTACAGCAAGATGAAGTTGGGTAAGGTTTCTTGTGGCAAAATTATGAAGCCTTGTCTGGAGTAAATCAAAACGGGCTATTTTCTATGTTATTTATATATAGCAGTGTGGCAGCGAGGACATCATCGGTACCAGTGGATACGGAGATCGGGAGTTCGATTCCAAGTTGCGGCAAGTACTTTAATTATTCAATTTTAAAAGTGATAATTCCAGTTACATGTATTGCGTCACGGTATCCATAACCTAATTATATTTAATCGTTTAATTTGGGGATGCCGTAAAACTATTATTTAACAACTGCGAAAAGGCTGAAAAAGCGCCTTCTCAAGATGTTATTCAGGTAGTGGTTACATAGGAGCCGAGAAAAGAGCTATGACTAGGTGGCATAGAAGCTGATCGCACAGCATGTACAAGCTGATTAAGTTCGCCAGATTCATTGGTATAGGGCTTGCATAGAAGCTTCCATCCATATGTATAACACAGTAACTCAGCATCAAGCCGTATTAAGCACGCTTTGTTGACGTTTACATTCACAATAAATGTTAGTTGGGTTTATACTTTTGAATATGAAAAGTCCATGTAAACGTTTGCATGGATGATGATTTATATTACAAGCCAACGTTCCACTTATTTTAAGGTTGCACCCAAAATTTCATAATAATCGAATCGCTAGAAAAAGGGAATTTGAACCCTAAACATGATTATTTGTATGGAAATCGGCACTGCCTTTATACTTATTTCTCGTAGTGTAGAGCCAAAGCGTACAGTTTGGGATGAAGGAGGACCGCTAATTCGGTCAAGATCAATCGTATTATATTCTCACGGATCAACACAAAATTCCCGAATTCATCCTATTCGAAAACAAGCGATTTCGGCATCGATTGATTCCTTGTTTTGCTCACTTCTAACTAAAATACAAAAATAAAAAACAACACAAACAGCGTTTCTATCCTTTGTTTGTCGTAAGATAGAAATGTTCGCAGTGATAAGCTACCCTACAAAAAAAAATCCCAAAATATTTATGATGATTAACCTGGGCTTGTTAGGGGAATATCTGTAAGTAAAAAGGAAAATCGCGTTAAGGACAGGACTTGTTAGAATCCCAAAATGGCGGCCACAATGGCCGACTTCAGCACCTACTCACGTTTTCAAGCGTACAAATCTCTTTATAAACAAAACGAGCGCACCTGATTTTCTTATTTTAAGCTTATTACAAGTGAGCAAGAACAGAATAATAAA
>NW_026917517.1:0-25000 GCF_035046485.1 Aedes albopictus
GCTTACCTTGAACTTCATCATGTAGACCTCGTTCAGAATCTTCCTCAGGTAGCTGATATCCTTGGTTACGCCATTCCAAACCCGATTTTGAGCTGCCCGCACGTTGACGGCCAACATCTTCTCCAACTGTTGGACCTTCTTGTGTGCCATTCCTCTGCAACGGGAAGAAATCATGTAACTTACCCGAGATCTATCACATTCCCTCCTGTACCTACTTCGCAATGAAACCCAATATCATGAACACATAGCCCACCCCGGCGAAGAACCACAGGATCACGAAAACCTGATAGTAGATGTAAGCCGTCCCGAACTCGTGTTCCTGCGAGGCTTGGAACGTGCTGGCGTAATCCCCGAATCCGATCGTAGTCAACGTGACGAACGAGTAGTACACCGACACATCGTAGGGCCACTTTTCAAAGTAGCTGAAAATGGCCGCCGGCACGAAGATGAAGATCACGATACCCGGAATCAGATAGAGGACAATCTGCCCAATAAAGTTGACCTTGTGCGGGACGTACTGCCGGTTGGAGGACAGCTTGAACTGTTTGTACTTTCGGTACAGTCGAATGTACTAGAAATGAAATAGAAATCGATCACATACCTAGGTCTCTGCGAAACGCGAAATCAAGAAACTTACAGTTTTTCCATACAGATCACCCAAGTAGGCGAAGAAGAAACCATTCACCGGGAGGCCGATCAACGCATAGAAGATCATGAAAATTCGTCCGAACGTGTTGTTGGGCGAAATGTTGCCATAGCCTGAAACGATTTCACAATCAATCGTATTTGATCATTGATCATTCAGTAGGTAGATAAATGATCCTCATTACCGATGGTGGAGCAAACGATGAAGGCGAAATAGAACGAGTGATAGAAGTTCCACACGTACGGCGGTTCGTATTCGTCCAGGGTGTAGTTGGTGACCTTCTTGTCGCAGTAGTCGTTCAGGCGGACCAGCAGCTCCTGCTGCAGTTCGTTGTCGTGGGGCGCCAGGTACTTGGTGAGTAGTTCTGCAAGGTGGTGAAATCGGAAAGTGGGAACATAATTTGTTAGATAGGTGAATTTGAAACGAACGGGCGTAAACGCCTAGATGTAGGCAATCGAGGGACGAGTTTTTAATCAGGGGGAGGAGCTTGCTAGATTAGAGGTGAGAGCGTGAGAGAATTGCTTTGCTACACGGTAAGAATATTACACACAAGTTACGCATAAATGAAAATTTTGAAATCGTAAATCTCACTTCGCTAGGGTATTCAGCAAGACATGCTGAAGGGTGATGGCCAGGAACTTCTCGAGGAAATTTCCTCGACTTACTTGGGCACAGATAGTAGCTTCGTGCCTGTCACACGGTTTAAACACGCCAACATTATTGTGGCCCACTGTATATAAAAAAGCGATAAGAATCTCGCCTATCGATATGAATAAGTGACTTAAAAATTGCATTTTCATTAACCTGTCGTGGCTACCCGAGCAGGAATGAATAACTGCAACATAACTGGAGAATGCCAAAATCAGGTATCATACCAAGACAAGGTATTGGTTGGTTATCCAGGTATCGAAAATAACTTATTTTGGTATTTAGTAGGTATTGATACAATACCTCAACGAGTTATTGGATTGGTGTTGAGGATGGTTTGAGGTATTATTCAATTATGGAAAAATCCCTATTTGTATGGAAAAATCGCCGATTATTATTCAGGTATTGCCATACCTGATGTCATTATTCACGCGTTATGCACAGAATACACACCAGTTATTATTTTAGGTATTTTACCTCCTTAATACCTCGTTCAGGTTGTAGGTATTCGGTTTTCCATACCTGAGTTAGTTATTCTTCAGCTATTTTCTCCTGCTCGGGTAGCCTCGCAGTTGATTATTCAAAACAGCATCAAGGGACATGTTAATGATTTATTGTTGCATTACCTTGCGCTTGAGCTGAATTAGTAAGTTTTATGGGCAGTTCCGATCGAAGAGCTTCGATTGAGAATCGATATGTGTCAATGGAATGCGGTTATTGTGATAAAAAAAATCTAAAAATAATTTGAAACGATCAATGGCGTATCCGAGCCCTAGTTTGCTTCATTTCCATATTTATCATTTACACACCAAACGCTTTGAGCTATATTTTGCTAAATTTTGCCGAGCTGAAGCGTCCAGCAAAATTTTTTGCTGAACTTTAAGCAAAGTTTGCTGAATTTCAGCAAAACGTTACTGATGATCAGCATAGTTTACTGAGCAAATCAGTAAAATTTTGATGAATTTCAGCAAAATGTTTGCTGAAGCCTTCAGCTCGGCAAAATTCAGCAAAATTTTGCCGAAACCCTCAATCGATTTTTGGTGTGTAGGCATCATTTAGCCATAGTCACCATCGTTTTACAGCCCCGTTGCAGTAGGCTTGGGCCGAAACAAGCAGCCTGCTACGTCAGGTATGTCATTGCAGGTCGTGTAGCTAGTGACACAGGTGTAAAACTAATGCAAATATTGTTGTGGTTACTCGGTTCGATCTACATATATTGCACACGATGAGTGTATGTTAAAGCGGATTAAACGGCTGTTGAAGTATTAATTATTGATTGGCGATCTGTTTTACAAATTAATTACAATGAAACATTTATCGCTTGTGGTAAATGTATGCATAAATATTTCTTTTTAGTGAAACGTCTGCGATAGTGATACAGTTTCTGACTGTCATTTAAATCACATGGATATCTATAGTTTGAATGCGAATGAAATCGATTGATTTGACATTACTGACTATAAGTCAATTAATGTGCAGCTCCACGCGCGTTGAACTATTTCTACATATATAAGTTCATTAGAATATATACGCGTGGTATCACACCTCCAGTACTGTGAACGTGGCAAAATGAATGCAAAAAATGTGAATTACTAATTATTGACCGACTTTACTGGCGATTTCATCGTATGATTAAAAAAAAGCATACATAGCTATATTCAGGCCAAACATTTCAATAGGTCCTATCTGAATTTGAGAGGCTCTCTTTGTTCAATTTCCCTTTCAATTATTGCAATGTAATGGTACACTTTTCAACTATTTTTGCGATATAAATCAAAAGACGATTGTTTTGACCATCGTTCAATGCAAGGAGACAATCATAATACAAATAAACAGCTGAGATATCAACGAAAGAGAGGGAAACCAAAGAGAGCCTCTCTTCTGCAGATTGGACCTTTAGACATGTTTGGCCTGATATGTATGCTTGTCTCTAGTCTAGTCTTATTAAGTCTAGTCTACACATACACAGTAGTATGGGACAAACATCAAATTCTCGCTCCAGTCGACTTTTTTGATTCCATTTAGGTCCCATATGAACTGTGCAAAATTTCAGCGCAATCGGTGAAACTATAATTTAGCACAAGTTGTTCAAAGTTTTCATAGGATTTACTATGGGAAAAGTTACACTTTCAGATAAAAAATCTCACTGAGCACGCATGAAAACAAAAAATAACGGAATCAAACGGTGCCGTAATCGCTTGTTTTCGAATAGGATGAATATGGGAGCGTGAGATTACTGATGGCACTATTCAACGACAAAACAGAGCTGACAAACATCAGACCTCTTAGTTGACTACTTGACTACCTAAACTTTATTCAAATTCACAGATCATTTACGATCTTCGACAATAGTAGTTTACGCAACAAGGTGCAGAATGACGATTTTTACAGCACGAGTCGTATATTTATTAGCGTGGGACACAAAAAGACATTTTACTCCTGTACACTTTTTGAGTTCCATTTTGGTCCCATATCAACTGTGCAAAACTTCAGATCGATCGGAGAAACTATATTTTAGCGCCAGCCATTTTAAGTTTTCATACGATTTAGTATGGGGAAAATCTTTCTTTCAAAGAAAAATCGCCTCAGGTTGTCCCTTAACCCCTAAAAATAAATCGATGAATGATTTCTGTTGGAAATTTTACGAGGAATCTACCCTCCGAAGACCGCAAAGCGATCTGAGGCATGTGAAAAAAGTTATTGAGTGAAAACCGAATGGCATGCAAACGCAGTTTAACATGTAAGGAATAACAATAAATAATAAAATCTCGTTATTTTATCGATCGGGTGAAGCCTAATAACTTTTTCCACGAACGTCGCATCGATTTGCTGTCTTCAGAGGTCTGATTCCTAGTGAAGTTTTCTACAGAAATCATTCGTCGACTTATTTTTAGGAATCTAGGGGTGACTCCTAGCGATTTTTCTTTGCAGGAGGTAAATTTCCCCATAGTAAATCGTATGAAAAACTAAGAATGGCGGGCGCTAAAATATAGTTTTTCCGATCGATCTGAAATTTTGCACAGTTGATATGGGACCAAAGTGGAACTCAAAAAGTATACAGGAACTTGAGTTTTTTTCATTTTTTGTATTTTCCCATATAAACCGTGTACCAGACTAATATTTATTAGCGTGGTTCAAAAAATCGTTTTTGCTCCACACCGCTTATTCGATTCGTAACCAGATTCTTTGCCTTCTCCCAAAATTTGAGCTCATTTGGTTGAAAATTGAGGCTGCGAACGCAGACATGAACGGCGCAAAACACGAACATTACCGATAACGAAACGAACGAAGTGCATGCTGAGTAGGATGTTCCCCTGGTAGTATAGTAAGATAAAATTAGTTAATAGTGACAGACCAAGCTGTAAGGTCGCATTCAGCATGTTGTAAGTGTCCCCCTTTTTTGTAAGAATTTGACGAAAATTGTAATTGTCTAATAAATGTATTGTAGGCGTCTGAGGAAGGCTGAAGAATAGTAGGCCGAAACGTGTAACGCATAAAACGCTGTTTTAATACAACCTGTCACCGAGAAAAGCCAATGCAACCCAATTATTACTTAACTGATGGGCCAAGATTTGGGTACATAATGAAAAAAATGTGCTCAATATTCGGCCCACATTCAATTTGTAAAATAATCAGTATTCGTTGAAAACAAATATACAAGTTCAAAATAACGTCTTTGACCGTCGCATCAAATGTTCAGTTATTGAAAAGTCAATTCGAAATGTTCCAAAATCATGCCATTTATGATCATGTGTATAGACTACCCACTAAGCCGAAGAATCATGGCATCTACAAAAGCTAAACAAAGTGACATTTTCATTCAATTTTAATGCTCCAAAGTGCTAAAATTGAAACGAAATGATACAGTTGTTGAGCGCATAGCTTTTCCGTTATCCAGTTATGCGTGCATGTTTGAGTTTTTGTTTTACGCTGAGATGGGCCGAACGAGGGGACTATGCCAACGAAGCTTCCCGATACCCTAATAAATTTTTTAGATGCTTAACCCTAAAAATGATAGCTGTGGTCCATTGGACCCCAGGCGCCTTTCAGAGCTCGTCTTTGATGGAACACACTCAGCGAGGTGACGAAACTGAAGTCATGATGGTATCCCTTTTAGGGTTAAGAATGTACGAAATATCGTTAACAAATAATATAAAAAGTAAAGGTCCTAGATGTGATCCCTGGGGAACTCCTGATGATACATTGATAGGATGTGATTTTCCCCCTCAAATTTTACTATTTGTTTTCGGTTGGTTAAATACAATTCGATCCATTCCAAAAGACTCAATTCAATTCCCAATCTATCAAGCTTGAAAATCAGCATAGGAATGTCAAGTTTGTCGAATGCCTTACTGAAGTCAGTATAAAGTGATTCGACGTAGTTACCTTTGCTCATTGCGGTTAAGGTGTAATTCACAAATTCTAATAAATAATTATTATATTATTATATAGAAATTATTTCTTCGGATCCAAATGTGATGGAAACGCATATTAATTCGGTAAGCACTATTTCTAACGCTATGAATGACAGTGCTTGCCATGTGCTTTTCGGCGATTACAACCAGCCTAATCTTTTCTGGACTAGAAATAGGTAACATGGGTATGATAACTGTCGACGCTTGTGAATCTTCTTTTTCGATCGCAAGTAACGCCTTGATTGACGGAATGACGTTGAACAGGTTGGTGCAAGTAAACGCAGTGAAAAACTTTCAAGGGCGCACTCTAGACTTAGTGTTTATGAACGAAGGATTAGACAACCGCTGCTACCTGGATGAAGTAATAGCTCCGCTCATAGCTGGCTGATGTCTTCCATCCACCTCTCAAGGCCATGCTATTCTGCACTGATGACGTCGACTACGTGGATCCTAGTGATGACAGAGAGTTTGATTTCGCTAGGGCCGATTTTGATGGCTTGAGACAGGCTTTAACTGGGGTGAATTGGTCCGTGCTTGCTAATATTAACGATGTTGATATGGCTGTTTCATTGTTCACTGACACTCTTATGGTATTATTCCGTCGATTCGTCCCACCTCCACGCCGGCCTAAAAAGCCACCATGGTCAAACGGAAGACTGTGCTACCTGAAAAGAGAAAGGGCCGCTTCTCTACGACATCATTCCGCTAGACGAACTCTAGCATCGAAGCAGGATTTTATACAAGCAACCACCAACTATAAAAACTACAACCGTTTCCTGTATACTAGATATGCTCAACGCAAGCAGCGGGAACTTAAACGACATCCTAAGCGATTTTGGGATTTTATAAAGGGTAAACGGAAGGATAATGGGCTATCAAGCTGGATGTTCCTTGGAGATGTGTCGGTCGATACAATGCCACTTTGGGCCACGAGCGGGATCTAGCAAGTAAAAGCCTCTAGCGTTTTGGGAGTACATTTTTTTGAGTTGGTGTCTTCTGAGACTTGTATTAATTTTACCTGTACTTTTATGTGGTGAAGAAAATTAGTTGGTAATTTTGCCGCATAGGTGGCGCTGCGATACTAACTTCTTTGTCTTACGTCCTAGAGGTTTCCCGTCTTCTGCAAAGTTGTAGAGCATGCAAAAATAAGTTAAGTCGTCGAAGACACAAAAGTTCTGTGACTTCAAATAACAAAGTTATACTAAAAATAGTAAAATTTACGTGAAAATCACGTTTTCATGACTATTTTGAATGTTTATCGCAAATTTACAAGCAAATTTATCAACTTGAACACTTCACACGTGTTAATCAAAGTAGCCTGTGTCTGATGATACCAACTTTACAATTTTTCGGGACCTTTAAAATGGTTTTTTGGGCAAAATAGTAAAAATTACTATGATTTTTACTTGCAGTTTTTTTAAAAAGCTGCAATTTTCGGCTAAATTTGATGCTTGCTTCAAAATATAGTACTCAAGATCTATTAAATCTGAAAGTTTGTCGGAGGTATAATTTGGTGTTTTTGAGATATCTTGTTTTAAAATATTGATGTTTTTAAATCTAAATTATTTTGAAAGAGAAGCAATTCTTTATTGCAGAATTGTCCTGCCAGTAGATACTCACGGACCACTTTTCAATTAAGAGTTTTATGTTTACTCAACGCCCTGATTACTCAAAATTGACGTTTTGTGTTTAATTTTTTTGTGCATCAATTTGTTGAATCAACAGTGCTCATATATTTATTGGTCTATTGAAAGAAAGAAATTATAATGGTTTTTGGCCCTGTGTGAGCGACTCACGCAAGTGCGAAGTTTCGTAATACCAATCCGTGTGGTCAATAATAATTTTCAGTTAACTCAACGTACATACGTAAAAATAAATAAATTATTGGTTACATTAGAAAAAAAATCCTCAGCTCAAGATGAGATTTGAATTCACGACTCTTATATAAGTGCTTTACTTACTAAGTCATAGAGCCAATTAAAGACACGGCATTGATGAGCTAAGCTTTTTTTTCATAATTTCATCAATATAACTGAAAATAATTATTGATTCCACGGATTGGTATATGTACCGGAACTTGGCACTAACAGAAGTCGCTCACACAGGTCAAAACGCATTATATTTTTTTTTCTTTCAATAGACCAATACATATACATAGGTGCATTGTCGATTCAATACATTTATGCGCAAAACAATTGAACACAAAACGTCAATTTCAAGTAATTAAGGCGTTGGGTAAACATAAAACTTTTTATTTAAAAGTGATCTGAGAGGATCTAATGGCAGGACAACTCCGGAATAAAGAATTGCATCTCTTTCAAAATAATTTAGGTATACAAACATCAATATTTTAAAACAAGATATCTCAAAAACACCAAATTATACCTCCAGCAAACTTTCAGATTTAATAGATCTTGAATGGCATATTTTGAAGCAAGCATCAAATTTAGCCGAAATTTGCAACTTTTTGAAAAAACTCCTAGTAAAAATCATAGTAATTTTTACTATTTTGCCCAAAAAACCATTCTCAATGTCCCGAAAAATTGTAAAGTTGGTATCATCAGACGCAGGTTACTTTGATTAACACGTGTGAAGTGTTCAAATTGACAAATTTGCGATAAACAATCAAAATAGTCATGAAAACGTGATTTTCACGTAAATTTTACTATTTTTAGTATAACTTTGTTATTTGAAGTCACAGAACTTTGGTGTCTTCGGCGACTTTACTTATTTTTGCACGTTCTACAACTTTGCAGAAGACGGAAAACCTCTAGGACGTAAGACAAAAAAGTTAGTATCGCTGCGCCACCTATGCGGCAATATTACCAACTAATTTTCTTCACCACATAAAAGTACAGGTAAAATAAATACAAGTCTCCGAAGACACCAACTCAAAAAAATGTACTTCCAAAACGCTAGAGGTTTTTACTTGCTAGATCCCACTCGTGGCCCAGTGTGAATGGACGGAATGTGTAGACTGTTTGCTACACATTTTCAGTCCGTCTTCGATCATTGTCCTGATAAACAGCACCAATCGGCTTTATGCAATGTCCCTGGAAACACAATCAACATGAACATAGGACCTTTCACTGAACATGACGTAATTACAGCAGCTAGGAACCTAAAGTCATCAATTTCGGCTGGTCCAGATGGGATTCCTTCGACTGTGATAAAAAAGTATATTAACGCGCTAGCCTGCACTCTGAAGACCATTTTTAATCTTAGTCTACGAACGTGCAAATTTCCTGAAACTTGGAAGGAGTCCTTTATGTTCCCTGCCTTTAAAAGCGGTGATAAGCGAAACATTGAAAACTATCGTGGCATCACATCTTTATGCGCTGGGTCTCAACTTTTTGAAATCATGATTAGAGGAAGCCTTTTCGAAAGTGTTAAGAATTACATTTCGCCGGATCAGCATGGATTCTTCCCCGGACGATCCACCTCGACCAATCTGATTGAATTCACCTCACACTGTGTTCGGTGCATGGAGAAAGGATTTCAGAATGATAAGGTGTACACGGACCTTAAGGCGGCTTCCGATCGGGTAAATCATCCAGCACTATTGAATAAATTGGAACACTTGGGTGCTTCATCGAGATTCGGTTAATGGCTGAAGTCATATCTGGTTGATCGACGTTTGAACGTGAGGGTTGGTGTTTATGTCCCTGCTTCTTTCACAAACCCCTCAGGAGTACCGCGCAAGGAAGTAATCTGGGGCCGCTGCTCTTTGCAATATTTTTCAATGACGTCTGCTTCGTTCTACAGTAGACGTTCGGTCGGTGCAAACGGTTTAACTGCAATGCTTTTTAACTGCAAGTCCGGTAACTGCAACAAATTTGCAGTTATCGCACCGCCAAATGTCAGAATGGTGCGCCATGTTAGCCCAAATGAACAGTCGGATGAATTTCACGTTCATTCTACGTCAGTTGATGGCTTGTTGACACTGTCAGGCGTTGCAGTTATCGGATTTTCGTTCGCTAAGTGAAACGTAAACATGTTGCAGTTATCGAACGTCTACTGTACCTGAAGGTTGTAGGCTAATTTATGCTGACGATCTTAAGATATTCATAGCTGTCAGATCAATTAATGACTGCAAAGAACTTCAACGGATAGTGGATTTTTTTACTCTTTGACCATCAGTGTACGGAAATGTATGGTTATCTCATTTAGCAGAATAGTACAACCGTTAACATGGAACTACACGATGAAAGGCGAAACGCTACAGAGGGTGAACACTGTAAAGGACTTAGGCGTACTCCTGGATGCAAAACTACATTTCACCGAGCACTACACGAACATCATGTCTAAAGCTAACCGGAATCTGGGAATGATCTTCAAATTCAGCAATTTAGAGATCCATATTGTCTTAGGTCTCTGTATTACTCGTTAGTGAGGTCAATTCTGGAATAAGCTGCCGCTGTTTGGATTAATAGGATTGAAAGCGTTCAGCGAAAATTCATCAGATTTGCTCTGAAAACCTTGCCATGGAACAATCCTGCTGAACTCCCGCCATACTCTGACCGCTGTCAGTTAATAGGTATGGCATGTCTATAGAAAAGGAGGAACCTAGTGAAGACAATGTTTATGGCCAAGCTGTTGAAAGGCGAAATCGATGCCATCCTATCTCGTGTGAATTTCAATGTTCCTGCTAGAACTTTAAGGACAGACTTGTTAGAATCCCAACATGGCCGCCACAATGGCCGACTTTGGCACCTACTCACGATTTCGAGGGCACAAATCTCTTCGTAAACAAAACCAGCGCACCTGAGCTTCTCATTTTAAGCTAATTACAAGTGAGCAAGATCAGAATAATAAAATATGTTGTTGTTTAAAGCTTGCGTCTTGAGATTTGTGCATCTGAAGTTCTGATGCACTATTGAAGCGAGATTTCAAGACGTTTGTCCTTAAGAAATACTAACTTTCTGCGGCTTGATTATCACCGTACGGATTAGGGACAGAATGAGCCGATAAGGGCCATGTGCATATTGTTCAACGAAAATTACCATCTGTTTGATTTCGGCTAGTGTTTTTAAGAACAGACTAATTCGTGATGGCCCTATTCGATAATGTTAAATGTAGCTTTAGATAATTGGCGTTTCATGTAGACTCAATGGAGTCCGATGGAAGTTAGGTTCAAATACAAATACAAACGGAGCTTGGGAGTAGCTACCGCTCTCAATGTGCAGCTTCGAGAATTCAAAGCATGTTTAAGTCAATAACGGCGCCGGCCAAGTCCTTACGGGCATCGAGGAAGGGAGGGAAGGGTAGTGTGCCGTACGTTGCTACTAGAGACCGAGATCACCTCATCTTCTCCACGACTGTCACGGGAAGGAGTTTTTGCTAGTGGGGAGAGGGAGAGTCACATGATTTGGATTCACTTTGGTAAGTGAAGTGATTCATGCAACCTTTATTTGAATCAAAACATTTATTAATTTTGACTAAAATATTACAAATGTCGACACCGAAGATGACGAACCATTCAAATTATTATGTGAGTGCAAAAAATGAAATAAAAATATTAATTATCAACAAAAAGTGGTCTGAGAACTAGCGCCGAAACATGACATCACGAACTTTCCAATATTTGTTAAGTAAATACACAAAAAATAGCATAATTTTATATTATAATGAAGAATTTTATACATCAGCATTGACATTTATAATAAAAATAAAATGGAACGAGCTCATCCAAGTGTCCACTGCAGCATCTTCCAATAACTGGCTTCGTCTCCGAAATAACACTCAACCGCTCTTATTACACCCGAGAAACGACGCTGCGCACAGTCAAATCGACGACGAGGCGGCCAACCCGAATTAAAAAAGCGGCACTTCCACTTTGCCTCCCAAAACACACAAGGAAGTTCGAGCCAAAAATATTGGGATTTAGAGGTGGCGCAACCGCCTCAAAGTTGTACTTTCGAGTAATAAAAAGGTGTTTTCACTTCAAGTGCCATAAATTTTTCAATTTTCAACCGATTGTCAATTATTAAATTAAATTTGAAATAAATTAGTAGAAAATTAAATTTATCTAAAGTCACGTAAAATATGACGGCATTCTTAGGCAACAAAAATATGTACAAAAGCAAGCTAAAAAATTTTAAATTGGTCAAACGGTCAAAAAAATATCGGACTCTAAAGTTATTTTTTTTTTTGTAAAAAAAAAGAAAAACAAATACACTGGAACCACTTTTTATGCACATGGCTGGGACTGCATAAATTAAAAATGTGCATAAATTAAAAAAGGCATAAAAAGAGGGAAATTTATGCATAAATTAAGTTTGGGCTTTAATGAGAGAATCTAGTTCGCAAGAACAGGTCTTGCTCCTGGGCAGTTGAGGTGGGGCTAAAGGGGTTTCCAGAAAGTTCCCACAGAGCCCAAAAAGGGGGTTCCAAAGGGCTTCAGGGGCATTTTTGGGGATTGTTTCGGGGAATTTGAGGAGCCTTTATGGGTGTTCTGTCAAGATTTTTTGGTGTTTTCAAGGTATTACAGGGAATTCTGGGGTATTTCAATAATATTAAGTGGGTTTCAAAGGCGTTCCAAGGGGCTTTAGGGGCTATTCAAGGGATCTCAGGAACCTTTAAAGGGCGTTGCAAGAGGGTTCAGGGGCGTTTTAAGGTATTTCAGAGTCTGCTCTGAAACTTCCTGAAATGCCTCAAAATCCCCCTTAAACCTCCCGGGGACCCCATATAACGCACCTGAGAGGCTTCGAAACCCCTGAGCACTCCTCCGCAACGCTTTAGTAACGCCTCTTAATCCCGCTGAAAATGCTCTGAAACGTCTTAAAATGCCTTTAATCGAAGACGGCTAATAAAAAGACAGGCAGCTCCCACCCTGTAGCAGGCGACATGATTGAAACGCCCTCAACGATTCACAGGAACATTAAAACACGAATGTGTTCGTGCACATGCTAATACGTACGCGGAAATTGTAGCATCCCACGCACACTCATTCATGATGTTGTTCCCTGAAGTCGTTCGCGGCGCTAGTGAGCTTGTAGCTCCCAAAGTATATGGAGCGAGACGGTAGATGTCTGTCTTGTTATTAGCCGTCTTCGCTTTAATATACCCCTAAATCCCCTCGGATCTCATGTAACGCACCTGAGAGGCCCCAAACCCCCTGAAAACTCTTCTGTAGCGCTTCCATAACGCATCTTAATCCCACAGAAAATGCTCTGAAACGTCCTGAAATGCCTCCAAAATCCCCCTTAAACCCCCTCGGACCCTATGTAACGCATCTGAGAAGCGCCGAACACCCCGAGAACTCCTCCGTATCGCTTCCGTAACGCCTCTGAATCACGCCGAAAATGGTCTAAAACATCCTGACATGCCTTAAAAATCCTCCTTAAACCAAAACCCCTAAAAACGCCTCCGTATCGCCTCTGAAACCAGCCTAAAATGCTCTGGGACTTCCTGAAATGACTCCGAATTTCCCTTAGACCCACTCGGACCCCATGTAACGCACATGAGACTTCGGATACACCCAAAAACGAACCTGTAACCTTCCTTTACTCTCCTCTGTAAACACCCCTTGGCCACCGTTGCAATAGTTCCCGTCATTATTAAATATTCTAATGCACAGTATTCGTTCTGAGTAGCTTTCCCTCTTTTTATGCAAAGCATAAAAAAGATGCATAAATTAAAAGTGCATAAAAATAACATGCATAAAAGAGGTTTTAGTGTAGATTTTTCAAAACTCATATTTTGCGTGACTTTGGAAAAATTTAGTGTTCTACACCTTTATTTAAAATTTAATTTGTGAAAGATTCATAAAAAAATTGAAAATCGGTTGAAAATTGAAAAAGTTTTGGCACTTGAAGTGAAAGTGTTTATTATTCGAAAATTTAACTTTGAGGCGATTGCGCCACCTCTAAATCTCAATATTTTTGGCTCAAACTCAGATGTTTCTCTATTTATGTCATTTGAATCTAGAAGAGCTTACGAACTCCAGGTTTCAACGACTTTTGAAAAATAAGCCGCAGCCTACGGGACAGCTAGTGATAAAGAAATATTACATATCACTAGAACCTAACCACAAATCAGTGTAAAAGATAACAAGAGAGACAAATTACATATTCATCCTACCGGTTGATCTACCGCCTAAAGCCAATTACCTACAGCTACTACTACCCACTACTACCCAGTCAGTAGTGGCGATTTCTGCGGAGGTGTGTGATGTAGGCTAGACGCACGCTTGCTTGTTTAACCGCTCACACTTAATCATTAACGACCGGGCAGCGATTGACAGTCTAATCATTACCAGTACTAGTGAATGAATAGTGAGTCGCAAATGATTAACTAGTTTTACATATTTCCATTCCCAACTGAAAAGGAGCCTGGTTCTCAGCTTAGTCTTGCTGAACACCAGCGCGTTTACCGCTTCGGTTCTCGTCTGTTTGTTTTTACTGGTATTCCTACTTACTATAAGAACTCAAATAATGGACTAGAATTGACCTACATTTTTAAATAAACTGAACTGTTCAGAAATGGACGTGCAGTAATTTCACAAAATACAAATGGTATAAGCTTTAGTTCGCATCACTCTTAAGCAAACTTCCAAACGTGTCGCATTATCGAACTGCTCCCGTGCATAAGCTGATGATAAGGTAGGCGAGTCACACGTTTCCACACCCACCATGTGTAGAAACAACGGTCAGCCCAACGGAAATTCGTCACAATCGTTGTTTGCCCTACATTTACATCTTCTAGGAAGTCTGCATGCACGTTGGTTATTCTTGACTGGGCCTCTGTACTGATTGGTTACTAAGCGGATTATGCAGGTGCAAAGTGGGCTGTTTATCGCGCTAAAAACTTAATTACTCTTCACACTACAGAGGCTCTGCTCACCCACACTGAACTCACACTTACCGGGGTATACTTAGGTGCCCATTACATGACGAATGTGAAAAAAGTAGTTCATCTCTGCGGCGTTGATAGAGTGGACCTGCTAATTGAACTATCGGTCCACATGGCAGGCAACAATTAGCACCCTGTTCGCCCAAGTGCATCCCCTGTTGACCGAAGCCCCTGTTTATCAGTCAGTAGTGATGATGATAACATTGATTTTGCGCGCCAATGACGGTGATTGACGACTCTGGAAGAAATTGTTCCAAGTCACGAACGAACGAACAAACGATTCGCCGGCTGTACAAGATGGGACTCTAGGCGTCTACTGTCGTTCAAAATAGTGTGACCATAATGTGAATATATCAACACTGCTCCTTTGGAAGAAGAATCTGGTTACAGTAGATGTCAGATAACTGCAACATATTTGGGCTACATTTAGCGAACAAAATCCGTTGCAAATTCTGACAGACAACAAATTAAGACGACAATGATTTTTCATAAGGGCCTAACTGACTTGATCGATTTCTCTTCGTCGACTCTCTCTTTCGCTAATAACATGATCAAAACAAACAAAATCATTATTCTTTTTGTTTCTATAGCAACATGTAGTCGTCTTCTTCGCATTTCGACCAAAAAATCTTTGTAAAACTCAATACACATTCTGTGATAACACAAAGAGAGGATCGATGAAGAGAACTCGAAAATGTCAGTTAGGCCCAAATGAAAAATCAGTGTCGAAGAGAAAACTCACTGATCGTACCATCATAAAAAGCAGTACAGCAAATCACCTGAATGGAATTCTAGATTCGATGCATCTCCACACGTTCTAGGTATTCATTGCTCAGGGTGGAGGTCACGAAAGCTTTGTGTGAGCACGGATTGTACCCCCGGAGGAGGAGCTGCACCGCATCAGTCTCCATTATGAGTGATTTGGATGAAAGATTGCACCAGGGATTGATGGGATGCACCCAGGTCCGCCCTGTGACTCTCTTGTCGGATGAAGGATCTTGGATCTGGAGGCACGATTCGTGGTGGTGATTGATGGTCACGCCAATATTAATGAGAACAATGGGCTTTTAGTCAGCGTTGCAAGTGTGATTGATTGTGGTATTGCTTAGGAATGAGATTTTATCTTTAAGTAGATTTCATTGTAAGAACGGAATCTTATGACGTGTAAGGAAATTTTTTGAACAATCGATTAATGTTAGAACATTACTTCTTAGCATAATCAGTCCACTAGCTTCTAAGCAATTAATGAAGGAATTGCTGGAAGATGCCCAGTATATACATTTTTGGAACTATTTCAAACCATTTTTTTTTCTTTATTCACCGTTATGCTGAACTCAGCCGCACGCTATGTTTGAACCAGCAGATTATAAAAATCAAATGTACATCAGGTTTCTTTCCACGGAATATCAGAATTCATGCTGTATAATCATATGCAGAATATTTCATCGGGGAGTTTTTCATCTTTTTAGCTGTTTTTCATACAAATTTGCATGAAATTCCCATTTTCGGTCGATTTCACTCCCATACAAAATGTATGGATAAATTCTCACCGATAGAATATTTTGAAACTTTCTGCAAATGAAATGATAGCCTGAATACTGATGTTTGGTGAAATGAAACCCGATGTACATTCGATTTTATTAATCAGACATTGGTTCAGACATAGCGTGAGTCGTCAACGGCTGGGAAACTAACTATGGTTTTGATCCCATTTCATTGTTGTTGTTTCGCTTGAGTTGAACGTTGCTTTATTGCTCCGAGACCCTATACAGATTGAAAGAAATGTGTCCGTTTCCGTGACATATAATGCATATTATTGAAGCGTAGATTTTTTCAGAAGAATAAATAACATGTCAATTTCATTATTGGGTCTTGCGCCATTTGGGCAGGTAAACCTACACAGCTATTTTTGATTACCGACTTCGGTAAAATTTTACTCGGTTTTTGAACTGCTGAATACTCGGTAATTTATTTCATTACCGAAGACTCAGTAAGGTGGGAAGTTGAAGATCTGCCAAACAGCAACTGCATGGAAATTTTACTGAATTCCAGTTCATTGCTTGTTTACTTCAGGTTACCGAGTTTCTCAGTTTTCTGAATGATCCTCAGACCCTACCTAACCAATGCTGCATATTTTTCTGATTTCAGATAAGATCCCATAGTTAATTACGGGAAGGAGGCTCGGCTTTTGCTGTGGCTCTTCAACTCCTGGCAAAGTAATCAAAAACCCGTAGTGTCCGGAAGAAGAGACTGGCACACCTGGAGCAACAGACTCCTCAGACTCTGTCCAGATGGCTTGAAAAGTAAATTGCACGAGATTGTTGAGCAGTTTTCGGTTCAGCTGTAAGCAAGACAGAATCTGCTGCTCCAGGTGTGCCAGTCCCTTCCTCCGGACAATACAAAACCAGCACCGAATTAGTGATGAAATAAGCCCACGACGATCAAATAATGGTGCTGACTAAAACACCTGTATCAAATGTGAAAAAACATCCAGTTCTATGGCTGGAGCAGCCTTGTGAGAGCATATTTTTCAGTCACTATTAGCCATTCGTGTAGTTTACTTTCACTTATTTTCACTATTCATTCTTACCCAGGAGTTGTTAAACATATAGAAAAAAAAATAGACGGTAAAAGAAATGAATTTTCAACGAAAAATGTGGCAAATGCTGCTGCTAAAACAAATGATGCTGAAATGATCATGACAACTTGACAGCTGCTCGAGAAGGCAATAATGTTTACTTTTTATTGACGAAAACTCAGTAAAAGAACAATGATTGCGGATAGTCGGTACTTGCATGTACTGATTTTTTAGTCTGTTCGGTAAAGTGTAAATATCACCGAACTTTTAGTTCATGAAATTACCGTACTCAGTAAAATGTACAATATTTTACCGAAATTTGTTATTTTCGCTGTCAAAATTACTGGGTTTCTGCAAAATGTTCAAATTACAGGTCAAACCCAGTTTAAACCATTACCGAACTTTTAAATACTAAATAAGTGTGTAGCATTGTTATAGCAGCAAGTGCCAAATTAGGTACACCTGCCCAAATGGTACAAGACCCTATATCATATGAACTTCTTATCATCATCAGTTACAAGGTTTAGGACAAATTTGAGGAACTTACGTATGTGCAAAACTTATATATTTATTCTTCCATGTAAAATCCCACACAAACTCGCGATTTTCAAAATGTAGGCATAACCAATCATGCCAGATTTTTTTTTACAGCCGTTGGAGACCTTAAATTGCACTTAGAAAACCATGAATTGATTGAATGTGAACAAACTTGAATTTTCTCATGCGTTATGCGGCTTTATGCTTACCGTGCCTAGAAATGAATGGTTAAGGGGGTCTTATAAAAACCTATTCGCAAACGGAGCCTGTGGATTACACCCAGGCACCCTCCACAGTATTTGCCCTTACTGCACTAACCGGAGCAAAGGGTAGTGGCTACGGTTTGGATAGCTCAGATCAATCATCAGCACAAAAGAACAGCAACGATGAATATTTGCAGACTTATGCAAAATGGTTCAGCCCAAGTGGCCTTGGTTCAAGAACCTTACTTCCGTAAGGGGAATTTCTATCTAGGAAACCTTGTGAACCCGGTGTATGCTACTTTCAGTAAACATGAAATGGCAAACTCGCGTGTCATGCCTCGAGCCTGTGTGCTTGTCAACAACACAATAGTTGCTACACTCATCTTTGAGCTAACTACTAGAGATGTATGTGCTATCACAATCGATGTATCTGTTGGAAACCTCAACAGGAAATACGTTTATTGATTGGTTTATTTACCGCATGATGAACCATCTCCTACGGATGATTTCAAGCAAGTCATCGCATACTGCACTTCAAAAGGCCTTCCGCTAATCGTTGGAAGTGACCCTAATGCTCACCATATCATCTGGGGCAGCTCAGACATCAATTCGAGAGGCTCCAGTTTGATGGAATACTTAAGTAGTACAGATCTTGGATTACTTAATATAGGCAACCGCCCAACCTTCATGATATCTGCTAGAGAGCAAGTGGTAGACATAACGCTTTGCTCTAGCAGAATTTGCATGTGTCAGATGAAGAATCTTTATCTGACCATCGCTACATCCTGTTTGAACACGTGAATGTTACTTCGCAAACTTTGCGTTTCAGGAGACCCCGGTCAACCAACTGGGATCTCTTAACCGATTTGGTTGCAGCCAAATTTCATGGATACTCACCATCCATTGACACTCCAAGTGATTTAGATGATGCCGTTGATACTACAGCCGCCTTCATCATGGAAGCTTTTGAAGCAGCTTGCCCTCTGCGGTCTGTGAATACTACAAGAGAAACCCCTTGGTGGAAATCTGATCTAGCGAAGCTCAGGAAACAATGTAGAAAGAGTTGGAACAGACGACTCGCAAGGCCTACCAGAAAGCTCTTCTGAAAGTCTGAGTGAAGCCAGTTGATTTAACAAAATCCTTGCCAAATCTAAGGATTTTCAAGTGAATGAACTTCGTTTGCAATTTGTGATTTCACTTCCTCTGATGAGGAAGTTTTGGAATGTTTATTCAGTACACACTTCCCCGGTTGTGTGAATATTACATCTTCTGATGAACCTGATGTCTTTTCTTGTAGTTATGAATCCCTGGTCTCGGCTCGGAGTATTGTAATTATAGAATCGATTGAGTGGGCACTTAATAGCTTTGCTCCTTTCAAATCTCCTGGATCAGATGGGATTAATCCTTTTTTGCTTCAGAAGGTATTTGAATATTTCAAACATGTTTTTTTAAAAAAATACTTGTTTGCAGTTTTGCTACAGGGTATATTCATTTCGAAACTGGGTGGTGCGTCGTATGAAGAAGCAAAGATTTTCAGACCTATCAGTTTGAACTTTTTTCTTCTGAAATGCTTAGAACGCATTGTGGAACATCACATCCGTGATGTTCATCTGGCCAACGTGCCTCTTCATGTGAACCAACATGCCTACCAATCTGGAAAGTCCACTGTGACTCTTTTACACAAGGTTGCTTACGATATCAAGAAAGCATTCGCTCAAAAGCAATCTTGTTTGGGTGTTTTCTTAGATATCGAGGGTGCCTTTGACAACGTGCCTTTCGATGCCATATTGGAAGCCGCACGGGGTCATGGTATATCTCCAATGATTTCCAATTGGATTCACCAAATGCTCAAAAACAGATATCTCTTCTCGACATTGCGTCTAGCAGGGATTACGAAATTGAGTGTTTGTGGATGCCCCCAAGGGGGAGTCTTGCCACCGCTTTTGTGGAATCTCGTAGCAGATACGCCATTGAGGCAACTCAATAATAGCGGCTTTCCTACTTATGGTTTTGCCGACGAGTACCTAACATTGTTAATTGGTATGTGCATCAGCATTCTTTTTGATCTGATGCAAAACGATCTACAGGTAGTTGAGGGTTGGTGTCGCCA
The DNA here is from genome assembly GCF_035046485.1 of Aedes albopictus. Lineage (NCBI taxonomy): Eukaryota > Metazoa > Arthropoda > Insecta > Diptera > Culicidae > Aedes > Aedes albopictus. The sequence continues at coordinate 19,991 of NW_026917517.1, forward strand.
ATATGGTCTTTCCGTTAATTCGAGTAAAACATCTGTTGTTCTTTTAACGGAAAGGCGAAACCGTAATGGCATTCGACCTTTGCGTCTCTTTGATTCTGAAATCGATGTGACTGAACAGGTAAAGTACGTTGGAGTTATTCTTGATTCCAAGCTTTCCTGGACACCTCACATTGAGTTCAGAATCAAGAAAGCTTGTATGGCCTTCGGGCAATGCCGGCGAACCTTTGGTACAACTTGGGGTCTAAAATCCAAGTATATCAAATGGATTTACACAACTGTGGTTCGGCCAATATTGGCCTGTATGGATGTCTTGTGTGGTGGCAAAAGGGCGAAATGAGAGCGGTCCAATCAAAGATAGACCATCTCCAAAGGATGTTCTCAATGGCGATGTATGGAGCATTCTCTTCAGCTCCCACGGCAGCGCTCGAAGTTCTCTTTGACGTTGCTCCACTACACATTCATCTCAAGCAAGAAGCACTTTCTTGCACTTACCGTCTACGGGTACTCGGTCTTCTAGAGGAAACTCTTGTAAACCGCACACCAACACACATCTCGTTGTTTCCACTTTTGGTGAATTGGGGCAAAATTGTCCTTGCTCTAAGTGATCTGACAATTGCTTGTAATTTTCCATATAAGACATTTTCAACAAAATTCCCTTCCCGGGAAGAGTGGACATCTGGATATCTGGAAAGAAGTATTTCAGACGGCATCGTATGTTACACTGATGGCTCCCTTCTCGAAGGTCGAGCAGGTGCTGGTGTTTATACTCGTGAGCTAAGGCTGCATCAGTCTTATTCACTTGGTAGACGCTACACCGTTTTTCAGGCCGAAATCTTTGCTCTTATGTGCGGAGTGCAATCAGCACTTCAGCAGCACGTAATGGGCGAAGTAATATACTTCTGTTCAAATAGCACTTGCTTCGGCCAACTCAAGGTCGAAGATAGTTATCGCTTGTCGAACTCAAATCGAGGAGTTGAATTCAGCAAACGCTGTTCACCTTGTATGGATACCTGACCATTCTAACATAGCTGTAAATGAATTGGCTGATGAGTTAGCTCGCACTGGAGCATCACATGACTTCATTGGCCCTGAGCCAGCTATTCCGATATCGAAGTGTTGGGTAAAGCTTCAGATTCACACCTGGGCTGCCTCTCAACACAGACAATACTGGTATAGTTTGGAGTCATGTCGTCAAACTAAATTGTATTGTACTGAGCAATCTCCAAGGGTGGCAAAGTATCTTACAAATCGGTCAAAGCAGAATTGCAGCAAGCTGATTCATTTGCATGTGATAGCTGTGAATCCGATTATGGAACTTCGTATCATTTGATATGTATTTGTCCAGTTTTTGCGCAACTCCGTTTCCAAGTATTCGGAAAACACTTCAAGACGCTCTGTTGTTCATGACCCGTTGTGGTGAAGAGCTATAGGCTCTCTTTACGCTTTATGCGTTAATACAGTGTCCTTTTCAGGACACTATGTGAACTCATTGTGGTACGCTTTTGCGTGTATGTGTATGACGATCCTATTCCCTTACCTGTCCTTTCCCCTGTCCTATCCCTTTTCCTTTCCTTCTCCGTCAGGTAAATGATGAATAGGCTCGTGTTCATGGCGATGGCACAAATTTCCCAAATGGAGGAGAACGTGCCTCTGGGCCCGACCTACTGATACCTGATACTTAGAAAACCCTGACCTGATTAAATGTGAACAAACTTGAATTTTCCCATGTAACGTCGACCCACCCTAATGTATAGTGATGTCAGGTTTTTGACTCACATGGTTAGGTCCGACGAATGGACCTTTTTGTTCCTATCTTTATTTAAACTATTCTGACAATGGTGACCAGTATGTGAGCCGACTGAGATCAGTTGTCGTTACCCTACAAGGCTTACATTACTCTCAGGCCGCAACCATACAACAACAGCCATTGCTGTTCAGCAGGGCTGGCAATCGAGGGGGCCCGGAACCGCAATCTTTTGGAGGTATTTTTTTCTGGAAGCTATATTACTAAGTTACAACTAACTAAAACGTAACCTAAAAAGTTGAATAAACAATTCATAGAATTTCATTTTTTTTAAATTCACTTTCATTATATTTTAGAAGAATGCCGTTAACTTTAGGTTTTGTAACAGCATTTTACTTGGATTGGAGATGATCATATAAAAAAAATCAACAGAGCCACTTCATTTGAGTCGAGATTTCTTGATATAAGAATCGAACTGCTTCACGTCACTCTACTCGTAGAATGAGCATAAATACAGCATAAAGCATAAATGGATCGCTGTTCACCGCTCGTTTCATACAATTTATATTCAAATCGTATAAAACGAGCGGTGAATTGCGACTTCACGGTATAATTTTCAGATCAACGTACAAAAAATCTTTAATAAAAATTCAGTGAATATTTCCTATTTTATGGACACGGCCAGTTAGAAAGTACTCGTTCAGTCAAGTAGCCGTTTTTATATTACCTACTGTCAACTGAATTGTCAAAACAGGACCGTTTTTAAACAGCGGAGTGTGACGAGGTATTGTGCATTTATAAAAAAAATGTCGAAGCTCATTCGGTTCCATAGAACTTTCAACTCTATGATGCCGGTCACTTAGTGTAATCCATCTATCGAGTAAATACACAATATAACTGACACTGAAGAAGTGATGGGCTTGGTGGTCTAGTAGCTATCGCTTCTGATTCATATGCAGAAGGTCCTGGATTCAATCCCTGGCCCGTCCCTTTCTTCCTACTTTGTATCTTTCTATATACTTTCTCTCTCCCTAGGATAGGATGTGACACCTGCAACTTCTCTGTCTAATTTCACAGCTTGCTGTCTTGTTTTTCCGCGTTGCTAAGATTATTGGTCCCCAAATTGGTCTCTTTTGGGCTGACTAGTTGTCGTATCCTATCCTAGCTCTCTCCTATCTACATATTATAAGAATCAAAATAAAATCTACTTTGGCGACTACTTTTGATCGCAGCCAAAGATACGCGCGAGATAGTCGCCTAAGGCAACAGACCTAGTTTTCAAATTTTCCATCATAGAGTTCTTTGATATTTCACGAAAAAAGTTCACCACGTGGCCGGGTGATGTGATGACTGCTGTGATTACACGTGGTATTTTCACCGCGATTGAATTTGGACCATCTTTTAAGACCTGGAAAAGTAGTCGCCATAAATGTGTTTTTCATGCAACGCACAATATACAACTCATGTTCATAGTCAATGCAAGAACAGAAATGGGTTGAAAAAGTCGTTTCTCTTTCTTCCAGACTTTCACAGCACAGTGTCTCAATCCTATTAGATAACGCCCACAAGTTATGCAATCAAGCGAACTGTGCCGCACTTCTTCAGAATAATAAAAACACACAATTTTATCACCTTACCCAGGTATCCACGCACCAATGCAATTGCAATGCGTGAACCCTCTGCCAACCAATTCCCACCAACACTGAAGCCGACCGACTAGCGAATGAGGCCAGAAGTCAGCCTGTTATTGATGTTGCCTTACCAGGAGAGGACGCTTTAAGAGCGGTGAAGGCAGCATTACGACATCGATGGGAGTATCAATGGTACAACACCAGAGACGCAAAACTACGAGAGGTGAAACCCGACACACACCGATGGAAGGATTGCGACAACGCGGCTGACCAACGTGTGCTGACACGGCTAATAGGGCACACGCGGTTAACACATTCTTTCTTGCTGGAAAAGAAACCCCCAACAAATTGCGAATGTTGCGGAACAATTGTAGATGTGCGGCATTTGTTGCTGCAATGTAGAAAATATGAAAAAGAAAGGCAGGAGAACGATATAAGCATGACAAGTCTAGTAGAAGTATTAGGCAATGATGAAAATTGCATTAGAAAACTATTGAAATTTTTGAAAGATACGTGTTTGTATACGAAATTGTAAAACTGATAAGCTTAGAAGTATAATTTTAACCTTTTTCTCGGCGACACGAATGCACAATTGTATAAAGTGTCGTTAATAAATAAACAAACAAACAAACCAACACTCCGACATCCGCATGAATTTGTGCTGACGCAGAGGTATATTCGATCAGATGTGGATACAAACGTTTGCAATCATCACTTCCTTCCCCTTCCTGCAACCTGACGTGGCAGGCGCCATTGTCGCCTAAAAATATTGAAGATCACCTACGCTCACACACTGAAGATGCCTCTTGAGATGCCTGCTTAGTCCCCGGCAGATATCTCATTGGTTCCTTGTGTGAGTGTAGCTGGTCTGGCGATACAAGTGGTTGTTGAAATTCGCGTATCTGTCAAAGGATAATCAAAATAGGGTGACAGATACGCGTATTTCGACTACCACTGACCAGTGAATAACTGGCACTGAGGAAGATTAAGTGGTAGAGTAAGGTGGGGCAAAATTTCGACCTTAGTGGTTTTGTTTAAAAAAAATCTGAGTATATCAAATAATATTAAAGATTTAGTTCGTCATTTTACTCTTTATTGGTTAGTCCTCAGTTTGACAAGGTTTTTTTTTTCAAACAAATTCATTTTTTTGGAGATTGAATCCATTTTTTAAAACTACTCTCGATTCGAACTCTTACCCCACCAGTGGGGCAAAAGTTCGAATCAAGTGGGGCAAAAGTTCGAACTTCGAAGCTGAGTAGTTGATATAAAGAAACAACAAAAATAACTGCAATTCATATAACAAAAAAGAATAACAATAGCGGCAAACTTTTTCTCAATTTTCACTTTTTTCTTTGGAGGTTTTGGATCGCTGAACAGCTTTTTGCGCCGTGTGGTAGACTTGGAGTTCTTCTGTTCTTGCTCTTCAGCCTTCAACTCAAGCCTTTCTTTGAATGGTGTGCTTGTTATAATTTCGGATTTTTGTCCTCTCTTCCTTCGCTTTTGCGGCTCGTCCCGCTTTGGCAGAGGCCTTATTTCAGAAAAAGGAACCGTTTCTGTACGCTGATCCTGATTCGACGAAGCATCTGCAGAGGATCCAACAGCACAAGCTGCCTCAAAAGACTCCACAATATTACG